>NC_056732.1:385457727-385472727 GCF_019279795.1 Protopterus annectens | reverse complement strand
AGTTTTCCAAATGGTAAGCACTTTCACAATAACATAGTATTGCTTCATCAGATCAAGAGTAACTGCAAGTAGATGTCCTTAAATAACAATTCAAAAATTAAACAGCCATTCAGAAACGTGCAAAACCAAACGTCAATTAAAATTTAAAGACATAGGCATTCTCATTCATATCTCAAGGCCTGAATGCTCCAATTCATATAAACTAAAACGTAAAACGTCAAGCCTCAATTAAATACCCATGCAACATATTAAATATGTATATGTGTACGTTAATAACCAAAAATTCTAAAATAAATATTTAATAAATATCTAATAAAATCAGAAATATTATAAAAATATTATTTCATATGTATATATCCATATATATATATATATATATATATATATATATATATGAAAGCAAGTCCCCAAATCACACCCAATCACTAATTGCCGGTTGGGGCCGCTTTCCAACTGGCAAGTGAACTGTCAAATATATATATCCAGAGAATCAAATGTAGAGTAAAGCTGTGTCACAGCAAGGAAGCCAAGTGTACACAATGACACTTGTGCCGTACAAACTCTAAAATATCCCAAACGAAGGCTTATGCTGAATGAAACATGCTGTTATTCCAATCACAGAAATATTCCGATCACAAAGCTGTAAAAAACCTTTTATTTGTAAGCGCTTTCACGGTACACTAGACCGCTTCATCAGACAAACACCAAAAACACAGTCTTCTAACTTAAATATCTGATATCAAGCAAGCACATGATTTGTAGAACCTATCATTTAAGCTTAAAATCACATTTAAACTTTAAAACTTGAACATTATCGGTTTCCTGTGACGCTCCGGATGCTACATCTACCACTCGGCAGTGTAGGCGGAGAATCAAGTTGCCATGGCCACCGAATTAAACTAAAGACTAAAAATAGTGATGTTTCATTAAATATCATAGTTGAGATCATTAACAAAATAACCGTTGTAAAATTACACTTTAAAATGGCTCTGCGATCGGAACATTTTTGTAATTGGAATAACAGCATGTTTCATTCAGTATAAGTCTTCGTTTGGGATATTTTAGAGTTTGTACGGCACAAGTGTCATTGTGTACACTTGGCTTCCTTGCTGTGACACAGCTTTACTCTACATTTGATTCTCTGGATATATATATTTGACAGTTCACTTGCCAGTTGGAAAGCGGCCCCAACCGGCAATTAGTGATTGGGTGTGATTTGGGGACTTGCTTTCATTTTTGTTCTTTTTTATCGCTTGGGTGTTTTGTTTATATATATATATATATATATATATATATATAAGCATAAAATAAATTAATAAATAAATATACATCAACACATACATATAAACATAAGCCTATGTATAACTTATACATGCACACATATATAAGTACATATATAATATATATAACGTAAAATATTTCAACAATATAATGGCTAATGATGATATAAACCTTTTTTACATTTGTGACTCTTCTGGATTTCAAAACAGGTTTAAGGGGAACACTGTCATTTAGACCATGTCCCCTATGAGAACCTAATCTTAGAATCCATTGTAGTTCTAGAGTCTCAGTTCTATTTACAATATCACCCATTTTAGTGCTCTCTTCTACAACATGTAATGCCTGGAATAAGAACGTATGTTGTGTTCCTTCCTTTAAAGTGTGCTTAGCTAAAGCACTATGTTCCAGACCGTTTGTGGTGCAGTATATGTGGTCTCTAATGCGCTCTCTAAAATGTCTTTTTGTTTTTCCTATATAAAATTTAAAACAGCATACACAATGTGCACAATATATTACATTTTTAGTATCACAGTTAGCTTGAGTTCTCAATTCCCATAACCTTCTCGTCTCTGGGTGTCTAAAAAACCTAGACTCATCAATATATTGACGATAGGCGCATTTGCTACACTTTCGTGTCCCCTGTAAAGATCGAGTTCTATTATCATTACTATTACATAAAAGCTGTTTCAAATTCTTCTTATTCTTATATATAAAAGTTGGTTGATGCCCCACAATGGCTGTAGTATCAAGGTCTGTAAGTAATATAGACCAATTCTGCCTAATAATATGTTGAATGTTAGAAATATTTTGGGTATACATAAGAACCAAAGGTACATGATCCAATACAGATGATTGCATAGTTCTATGTCTTGGCTGATTACTATAATAAGGGTAAGCTCGATCCAACCTCTCATAAGTCATCTCTCTGCAAACCTGAATAACCTCATCTTTACCATAGCCTCTACTCTCAAATTCGGCTGCCAATTGAGTCAAATTCGATGTAAAGTCAAGTTCATCACAAGATAAACGGGATATCCTAAAGGCTTGACCATTCATTACCCGTTGAAAAGTAAATCTCGGATGTATTCTATGTCGATGCAAATACGCTGGACAATAACATGTCTTCCTATATAATTTAGTAGACATTGAATTACCCGTTTTTATCATTAGAACATCTAAAAATTCTATATAATTTGCAGTGTGCTTCATAGTAAATTTCAAGAAGGTACTGGTAGTATTCAGGTAATTATAAAATTCTATTAAAGCATCTTCATCTCCCTACCAAATGAGAAAGAGATCATCGACAAATCGTCAATAAAATCCAATATATGGATTCTGCATATTAAAGATGAACTGATATTCCCATTCGGCCATGACAATATTGGCATATGTATTTACACAGCTGGTGCCCAAAGCGACACCAGCTGTTTGTCAATAACATACATTCTGAAATATAAATATGTTATACTCTAACACAATCTGTAACAACATGTATATATATATATATATATATATATATATATATATATATATATATATATATATATATATATATATATATATATATATATATATATATATATATATATATATATATATATATATATATATATATATATATATATATATATATATATATATATATATGTATATATATATATATATATATATATATATATATATATATATATATATATATATATATATATATATATATATATATATATATATATATATATATATATATATATATATATATATATATATATATATATATATATATATATATATATATATATATATATATATATATATATATATATAGAAGTACTAAACTAAGAAGCAGAAGAATTATGAGTAATAAAACTAAGAAAACTTCTAAGACCCTTTGAGAAAGGATACTGGACCTGCAGTATTTTAGTGGTTTTGTTCTTTATTTCATAGAACTTCATCAGAAAATGATAAATTAAGAGAGCGACAGGTACAAAATAACATTTAGAGATTCTAAAACTGTCAAAAACATTTAAAATGATTTGCTGACATTAACTAATGTAAAGTAACCAGGAAAAGTGATGTGAATAGTAAGGCATTGAATGTATGGGTGCATATTCAAATAGTGGCTGTAGTAGAGAAACCAATCAGGACTAATGGTCAAGAACTAATACACTGACCAATAGAAACTGCAAATATATATACACACACATATTGAGATATATATATATATATATATATATATATATATATATATATATATATATATATATATATATATATATATATATCATAATTTTCTTTTGGTTGTTCCCGTTAGGGGTCGCCACAGCGGATCATCTGTTTCCATTTCTTCCTGTCCTCTGCATCTTGATCTGTCACACTAACCACTTGCATGTCCTCTCTCACCACATCCATAAACCTTATCTTAGGCGTTCCTCTTTTCCTGTTACCTAGTAGCTTCATCCTTGGCATCTTTTTCCCAATATACTCAGCATCCCTCCTCAGCACATGTCCAAACCAACGTAATCTTGCCTCTTTGGCTTTGTCTCCAAACCTTCCAACCTGAGCTGACCCTCTAATATACTTATTCCTGATCCTGTCCACCCTCGTCACACCCAGTGCAAATCTTAAAATCTTTAATTCTGCCACATCCAGCTCTAACTCCTGCCTTTTTGTCAGTGCCACTGTCTCCAACCCATATAACATAGCTGGTCTCACTACCTTCTTGTAGACCTTCCCTTTCACTCTTACTGGTACTCGTCCATCACAAATCACTCCTGACACTCATCTCCACCCACTCCATCCTGCCTGTGCTCTCTTCTTCACCTCCCTTCCACACTCACCATTACTCTGAACTATTGATCCCAAGTATTTAAACTCATCCACCTTCGCCACCTCTACTCCTTGCATCCTCACCATTCCTCTATCCTCCCCCTCATTCACACACATATATTCTGTCTTAGTCCTGCTGTCCTTCATTCCTCTTCTCTCTAGAGCATATCTCCATCCAGGGTCTCCTCCACCTGTTCCCTACTCTCACTACAGATCACAATGTCATCTGCAAACATCATAGTCCATGGGGACTCCTGTCTGATCTCATCTGTCAACCTATCCATCACCACTGCAAATAAGAAAGGGCTCAGAGACAATCCTTGATGTAATCCCACCTCCACCTTAAACGCATCCGTCACTCCCACCGCAGACCTCATCGCTGTCGCACTACCCTCGTACATATCCTGTACCACTCTTACATACTTCTCTGACAATCCTGACTTCCTCATACAATACCTCAACTCCTCTGTAGGCACCCTGTCATATGCTTTCTCTAAGTCTACAAAAACACAATGCAACTCCTTCTGACCTTCTCTGTACTTCTCCATCAACACTTTCAGAGCAAACATTGCATCTGTAGTGCTCATTCCCGGCATGAAACCATACTGCTGAGCACTAATCATCATGTCCCTTCTTAACCTAGCTTCCACTATTCTTTCCCATAACTTCATGCTGTGACTGATCAATTTAATCCCTCTGTAGTTACTACAGCTCTGCACATCACCCTTATTCTTAAAAATCGTTACCAAAACACATTTTCTCCATTCCTCAGGCATCCTCTCACTTTCCAAGATTTCATTAAACAATCTGGTTAAAAACTCCACTGCCATTTCACCTAAACACCTCCATGCTTCCAAAGGTATGTCATCTGGACCAACAGCCTTTCCATTCTTCATCCTCTTCATGGCTGTCCTTACTTCCTCCTTGCTAATCCATTGCACTTCATGATTCACTATCCCCACATCATCCAACCTTCTCTCCCTCTCATTCTCGTCATTTATCAACCCTTCAACGTACTCTCTCCATTTGCTCAACACACTCTTATATATACATATTGAGAGAGAGAGAGAGAGACACACACACACACACACACACACACACACACACACACACACACATATATATATATATATATATATATATATATATATATATATAAAATTTGTTGTCTAGTAGATTTAGTTTTAGAAAATACATTTTTCATGTTTAGAGATCCTTGAATCAACAGGGAGTTGCCATTGGTGCCAAAATAGCACGTGTATGCTAATTTAGTTCTTAGTGCATGGGAAATACCTTGGTCAATATTAATGGTCTTGAGAAAGCACAGTTGTATAAAATATTTATTGATGATATATATTTTTATATGGCAAGGTATCAATGATGATTTGAAAGTATTCATTTGTAATATGGGAAAAAGTATAGGGTTTCTGAAGTGTACAGTTGATAGTATAGGGCATAAAGTTATTTTTTTAGATTTAGAATTAGTCCTTGATAGGATAAATAAAAGAAATTATTCAAGTATTTATAGAAAAGAAACATTTAGCAATAACTATTTAAATTTAATAGTCAACACCAATTATTTATGAAAAAGAGTATTATAAAAGGGCAATTCATATGTCTAATGAGAATTTTCAGTGAAGTCAATGTTTTTTTGACATGAATGCATAAAATTGAGAAAGATGTTTATGAGGAGGAATTGTTCAATTGATTTAATTCAGATTAAAAAAATCCCATCCTCAAATCCAGCTTTATGCTGAAGGCAAAAGAAGTAAAAACTGATTTTACTCATGGTTTTCCGCTTCCAAGCAGCTGCTATATGTATAATATTAAATAAATTATTAAAATAATTGGCATATAGTGCAAGGTAATAAATAATTATATCAAGTGTTTAGTAATACTCCACATTTTATATAATAAAAAAACAAAACAAATGTTTAAAGATTTTTTTTGAAAAAGGAGAAAAAGTTTTACATATGAAAGAAGGAATGTATTGTTGTGGTAAGTGTATTTGTAGATACATTTATAAAGGTAGTCAGGTGTTTTTTTATTTACTGTTAATAATTGTTTCAGTTGTAATAGAAGTAATGCAGCCTATTTGGCTGTCTGTCGTTAATGTCTGAATTATTATGTAGGAAAGACCACAAGATCTTTATCTAGTAGGATAAAGGAACACATAACAGTGACCAAACATAAAGACACTAAACCGTGTTTGGCTAAAGCATTTTTAATGTCCACTGATTTTAAAAAGTGTAATTTTTTTAGTATTGGAGCAAATTTCTAGGTTTACTGGGAATCTAGCAGTTTATTAGAAATTAAAGAATTAAAATGGCAACTTTGATGTCTGATGTACTTTCGAGTCTAAATGAAAACTGAACATCAAATGTATTTTGAAATGGCAGCAATAGGAAGTGATGTCACATAATTGTCTTTTACTGATTGTCTCAGTTATATTTAAATAGAGTATAGGTAGTTTGATATTATGTTTTCTGATGAAGTTCTATTAAATGTGAACAAAAGCTCTACATTTTACTTGTCTGGCTTGATTCTTTTGCTAGTGGATCAAGAGTAGCGATTATTTGTAGTTATTTCGTCTTTTTTGTGGTAGTGTGGTTGTATATCTATCTATCTGATATATATACGTGTACGTACGCATGTATGTATATATATATATATATATATATATATATATATATATATATATATATATATATATATATATATATATATATATATATATATATATATGTATATATATATATATATATATATATATATATATATATCTATACACACACACACACACACACACACACACACACATATATACAGCAGCAAACTTTTCTTGCTGGAGCTGAGGAAATAAGGTCATCATTTTAGTTTGCATCGATTTTCTCTGAAGAGTGCCATACCGCAGCAAGTACATTGTTAGTCAGGGAAACTGCTCACCTGCAGTGTTAAGGTAAATATGGCAGCTTCATTTAGGATATAAGGGTATTGGTGTCGTACAGCGGTGAGGATGGGGACTGTGTATTGGAATTAAGTCTACTGCCTCTAGAGAACAAAGTAAGGATGACCTGTAGACATTCTGCACCAGAAACACAACATCAAGTTTTGTATTATAGCTGCTGCAGTGAAACAAGCTGAATGTGTTTCATATGAGATATACAGAGTGCTTAATGTTATAGACCCAACATGCACTGAGGAGATATATGATGTTCTTAATAATACAGATACAACATGCATGGAGGCGATATACAGAATCCTTAATGATGCAGATACAACATATGCAGAGGAGATATCCAGACCCCTTTAATGATACAGATAGGGCATGTACACAGAATATATATGTAGCCCTTAATGACAGAGATAGAACATGCACAGAGGATATATCTGGATGCCTTTAATGTACAGAGGAGGTATATGGAGCTCTAAATGATACAGACAGAACGTGTATAGAAGAGGTAGATGGAATTCATAATGATACAGATACAATATTTAAATAGGAGATATATGTCATCCTTAATGATACAGACACAACATATACAGAGGAGGTAGATGGAATCCATAATGATACAGGTACAACATGTACAGAAGAGATAGATGGAATCCATAATGATACAGATACAACATGTACAGAGGAGATACAGTATATGGCTCCCTTAATGGCACAGTTACAACATGCACAGAGAAGCTATAACAAGCCCTTATTGACGTAGATACAACCTATACAGGGGAGATATACAGAGCCCTTAATGAGATATATATATATATATATATATATATATATATATATATATATATACACACACAACATGTACAAGGGAGATATATGGACCCTTAATGATATGATATATACAGAGTTGATATATAAAGCCCTTAGTGCACAGCTGCAATATGTAAAGAGGAGATGTATGGAGCCCTTAATGATACAGATACAACATGTACAGAGGAGATATATAAAGCCCATAACGATACAGATAGAACATGTACTGAGGAAATATACCAAACCTGTAATGATAGAAATATAACATGTACTGAGGTGTAAATACAACAAAAACATAGGACATATATGCAACCATTAATGATAAAAATATAACGTGTACATATGAGATATACATTGCCTGTAGCGTATTTGTGAAATCAGTTTCTAAGAGGAGAAAACAATGCAATCATCACATCAGTCTCAGCTGGGTATTGGTGACAGCTTGTTAGACATCAAGGCTTCTAATAACACAGCAAAATAGAAGAATTCCATCTGACTGCACTGCTATGTGACCAACTAGTACTTATATGGAGTATACTATTTTACAACATGTGTCACTAATATTTTTTCTGTGTAGTAAAGGTCTGTGCTAATTAATTAAGTTGAGATTAGAGGGATCAGCTAGAACAACTGGTCCAGTTTATGATTTTATATATATCCTTAAATACGCATGTCGACATAGTAATAATTTCTACAGAACAACAATTTTAGATGCAGCAAATTTCACAAAGAATATTGCAGCACAACATGAGAAGTATGAATAAGTAAAAGCAGCTGATGCAAAACTCTACAGCATGTTAGCATATTCTGCAACCATCTTTAGCAACAACCCTGACAGTTATGCTACTCAGAAGCTCTGTTTTAAACCTTCTCATCTTTTATGATCTCCTCTCAAAATGTTCAAAGCTGTCCAGTTTGAGAAATTCATTTCTTGTGATGTCCTTACATTCACCGCTGCAGTATTCCTTACTAATGGGATTCCCTGCCATGAAACAGGCCAGTTTACAAAAGATTTCCATTGCTTTAAGGTACACTGAACATCACCTGCTTACTCCTTGCATTAGGTAGGGCTTAAAGGTGATGTTCAGGCATACCCTCCTCAGTACTTTTTTGCTGCCAGTCTGAATGCTGTTTTAACTGCCGGTCTGTTGCATACGTCAGTTTTTTTTTTTAACCATTTTTCTGTTTATTGGCTTTTCTGTGCTTACTACAGGAGTCCTCACAGTTGCAGATAAGTACCCAGTTGGGTTTTTGTTTACTTTTTCTGTGTGTTTAGTGCTGTATGGAGTTAATGTCATCCAGGAAAGGGTAAATGCCAATGTTGGAGGCTGATTCCCCAAAAAGACCATCACAATAAGTGTCTTTTTTGCCTTGGAGCTGCTTATGAACTATACATCTTTTTCAATTTGTCTGGCGTTTGTCCCCAAAACTGTTCATAGTAGGCTTTCTTCCTTTTCCTTGTACCTTGAGAACTAGGAACTTAAGCTTCTTGCTGCGGGTACTATAGATGGAACTTCCTGCCCTGAGTGTCAGCTGTCTTGGAAGAAGAAAGTGCTTAAGGTAAGGCTGGAATCTTCCACTGTCCAGCCTCTGCTGGGTGTTTCTCCTGAGGTTATTTTGGACCCTGAAGCTCACCTAGTTGTTTTGTCAGATTCTTCTACCACATCTGGGTTGGAGGTCGGTGAGGATTTGGCAGGCAGCACGTCTGACAAGGCTTTGCAAGTGTCCATCTTGGGCATTCAGAGAGAACCACGATTGACTGTTTCTGAGTGGTCTAATGGGGTTCCACAGTTTATCTTATGGGGAGAGGTTCCTACTGCAGTTGGGGAATGCCATCCTGAGTCTGGGCCTTCTCCGGTTTCCAGGATGGCTGTCCCTTTGAAGAAGAAACAGAAAACTAACCATGTCTCTTCTGCTGTTAGGGATCCACAAAGTGAGTGGCAGGCCTTTACTCAGGGGTTATTTAATGCTTCACTGTCATTGCAGCCTCCTCAAAGGGTTTCAGTTCTTGCTCCTCCTTGGTCCGCCTCTTCTCCTAAAAGACCTGAGAATTCCTTTCTTCTGAGGTGGATTCTGATGATGACTCCCTTGCTTATTCTGCCCAGATTCCTTCTCCTTTAGACTATGGGTCTTAGGAGGAGGATTCTCATACTCTTGATAATCCCTCTGAGGACATTTCCTTTGGGAACTCATCTCAAGGATGATGGACTTTTTTAAGTGGGATTTTGCCCAGGTTTTGGATATCCATAAGAAATACTATGAGTTACTGCAAATGGCATCTCCTAAACCTGCAGCCATTCCTCCTGTCTTGTCTGCTTTATTGGATGTTTTTTCCAATGCCTCTAAAGTGCCGGATTCTCTGCCCCCCTGCTCCCAGGAAGTCTGACAGGTTTTACAGGGTGACTGAGGATTGTTCCTTTTTGTTTAAATGTCCTGCTGCTGACCCCTCTGTGATGTCTGTAGCTTCTGATAAGCCATCTCAATTGCTTCCTTCATCCAAGTTACTGCCTTCTGACAAGGACAGTAGGACCATGGATAGATTGGGTAAGAAAGTTTATACTTCTTCTACCCTGGCTTTTAGGGCTATTAATTATCAAACCCATATTTTTAGGTATGTCTTAGCTATTCTTTCTCTGGCCTGTCAGGTTCTTTCTGATCTTCCAGACTCTGAGGGTAAATGTTCTGCTCTTTCCTTGGTTGGACCTTCCTCTCAGATAGTTTGTGATTCTATCAAGTGTAGTTATGATGCTGCAGATGCCTCTTTGAGGGCTGCTGCTTCTGGCTCGGTTGTGAGGAGATATGCATGGCTTCGGCTTCAGCCTATGCCTGATGATATTAAGGCTAAGTTGCTGGATGCTCCTCTGGATAATCCTCTTTTATTTGGTGAAGTGGATGCTGGTCTGTTTAAGTCTCTTCAGGACAAGGGGAAGGCTTTACAGGAGCTTAAGCATGTCTTTGTTTCTCCTGTGCCTAAATTTCGATGGAACTATCCTTCTAAACCAGCCTTTTTTCATAGGCAGTCTCGTCCTCCATCTAAAGGTAAAAAGGGTAGCAAATGGACTCCTCCTGCTAAAGCCACTCATACTGCAGAGATTCTTAAGCTTTCTTTTCCTGGCAAACCAGCTACTGTCTGACTATCCACCCATTCCCAGCCACATTCCTCTGTCTCTTCGCCTTTCTCTTTCTCTTCCTGTTTGGCTCCAGATCACCCAGGATTCTTGGGTTTTGTCAGCCATTCGTCAAGGATACTTCCTGGTCTGGATTTCCTGTCCTACTTTTATGGGCATTCCTCAGCCTACTTGGGAACAGCTTACTTTTTCCCCAGAGGTTCTTCGGGACCTCTTGTCTCAGGGGTACTATTCAAGAAGTGCCTGTGTCCCAAAGCTAGAAAGGGTTTTATTCCAGAATGTTTCTAGTGCCCAGAAAAGAAGGTACTTGGAGACATATTCTAGAACTCACCCATCTGAACACCTTTCTGAAGGTGCCTTCCTTTCGGATGTTGTCCCTTCAGTCCCTTTTTCCTCTCTTGCTCCCTCAGGCCTTTTTGGTGTCTCTGGACCTCAAGGATGCTTATCTCCATATTCTGAACCATCCTCTTTTCAGGAGATTTTTGCATTTCTCTGCTGGTTCCTGGCATTTTCAGTTCTATACTTTGCCCTTTGACCTTTCTACTGCTCCAAGGGTGTTCACCAAATGCCTCACTCTTGTGATTGCCTTTTGCAGGCTTCAAGGGATCCCTATCGTTCCTGATTTGGATAACCTGCTGATTCAGGCATCTTCTTCAGAGGTCCTTTTGCAAAATCTTCATTTTACCATTTCTGTTCTTCAGAACCTGGGGTTCACAATAAACTTCAACAAGTCACTGTTCTGGGCTGCAAATATTAACCTTTCATTGTTTGGTTTAAATTCCCCTCTACTTAACCATTCCTAAGTCGGATCCTGATCAACCTGAGGCTGTTCTAGGAAGGTTCTACACTTGCAACTATATTTATGCCTTTTTCACATTTCTTGCTTTTTCATCTGATCCTTTACCTTATATTCTTTCTTTTTTTTTTTTTTTTTGGCACATTCAGTTGATGCCTGATTTTTGTCTACTTCTAGTTTGATTTCCATTCCCACTTGACACCGATCTGCTTCTGCTAAACTAAGCAGGGAAGTCATCTTAGACTTATTCTCCTCATGTTTTAAAACTTTCACTGCATTTGGGTCTTGTGAGGGCAGCAGATATGTATGCAGTCTTATGACTGCAGGTCTATTCATGTAATCAGTTTCGAGGAGGCCCATATCCTCTTCAGAACAAGGGATACATAATCTTGGTATATGATAAGCATGAAGCATTTTTCTTGTTTTCCTGTCCAATAGATCGTAATACCTTTTGGTGACAGTCAGTCATCCCAAAACTGTAAGTTAGAACAGGAACAGCACATTGGCTTACAACTTTGACTTTGTTCCTAGATGTCAGGGCTGTTTTCAGTATTAATTTTAGTCTTCTAAAAAATTCCTTACTAAGCTTTGTTTGCATTTGTTCATGTTTTACTGTTGATCCTTCTTCAATTCCCAACTATTTATATACTCTCTCCTTCTCAAGTTCCTTTGTATCACATTCCTGTCCCAGACTGATATTTTCTTGGTGCTGCAGCTTTCCTGCTTTAAAGGTTGCTTTTTCATATTTATCAAGACCAGATGATATTCTTATATCATTTCAGAAAGTTTGACCACTTGAAGTTGTCCTTTCAGATCCTCATCTGATGAACTATACAGTCTTAAATCATCCACAAAAAGAAGATAAGTCTTTGCACTTTGTTGTTTTTTGGGAGCCAAGTTAAAACCATGACACAATCTGTTAAGTAAATAGCTTAATCGGTTAAGGGCAAGACAAAAGAGCAGCAGTGACAAGGAGGGACCCTGGAATATCCTCCTTTGAATTTTTATCCCTGGGACAATAGTTTGTTCTTTACCATGGCTTAGCTGCAGAATGTTTTTTCAATATTTTCATGGTCACAGTAATGTAATCAATCAGTGCAGGATGTATATTATGCAACGACCCCCCCCCCCATTAATATTCAAAAACGTGCACGCTGATTGGTCAGCGTGCACGTTGTAAATCAGAGTTATAGTAATGGAAAAAGGTCCAGTCACCCGGACATTTTCCATTACTATAACTCTTTTTTTTACAGCAACGGAGAACGCAAGATCTCTGTTGCTTCACACTGTCTCGCTATGTTAAACGAGTTTAACATAGCGAGACAGCTTTAAAAAAAAGCAATGGAGATTGTCCATTGCTTTTTTAAAGCTGTCTCGCTATATTAAAATCCTTTAACATAGCGAGACAGTTTGTAAAAAGCAATGGAGATCTTGCTTTCTCTGTTGCTTTTTTCAAAATTGTCTCGCTATGTTAAATGGGTTTAACATAGCGAGACAACTTTAAAAAAAGCAACAAAGATCTCCGTTGCTTTTTTTAAAGCTGTCTCGCTATGTTAAACCCATTTAACATAGCGAAACAGTTTGTAAAAAGCAACAGAGATTTTGCTTTCTCCGTTGCTTTTGCCCACAGCTCTGATGTAATTCATAGGCATACGCATGCACAGTACATCAGAACTGCCGCAGAATACCAGACAGCTGCGGAAGAGCAGCAAGGAGGTATTATGCAATGTCATTATGTAAGAAAAGTAATTATTTTTTTTCTTAAATAATGTCGTTGTATAATAGCAATAACCCACTTCTGGGTGTGGGTAATGCTGGATTTACCCATGGTTGGCTTTGTTTGGCCACTTGGGCTTTGCCCTAGTGACCAAACCACACCAACCTTGGGTAAATCCAGCGTTACCCACACCCAGGCGTGGGTTATTGCTATATTATACATCTGTAAGCACTCCTTTATCCACGAATCTGGGATGCGGTCAAATGCTTTTTTGTAGTCTTATCCATACTATACTTAGATTCTTCCCCTTTTTACAATTCTCCATTCTGACTTTATTTAACAAAAAATGATCCTTTGTTCCATATTACTTTCTTTTATTACCATTTTGTTCTATTGCAATGATCGAGTTTTCTTCTAAATGATTATTAGCTTTATCTGCATCAATTCCAGTATAAAGGTTATATATCATTGGAAGGCAAGCTATTGGTCTATAGATTTTAGGATAGCTTGCAGGTTCACTCTTAAGGAGGAGAATCATTTTTCCTGTTGTTAACCCCGGTTGGTGGCTGATCAGGATGCAGATATAAATAGTTCTTACTCTGGGATAAATCTTCGTGTAAAGATGTTAATACTTTTAGCCAGAAGTTAGGTACTGCATCTAGGCCTGGGGTTTTCCATTTAGGAGCTTTTCTTAATTTTGTTTCAATTTCTCTGACTGTTACTTCATCCCATTTTATATCCTATAAATTTTAACGTTTTACTGTTTCTTTTGTTTCGCTCCATTCAGCATCTTTCTTATGTTCACATGGTCTTTGTAGATATTTTTCCAAAATGTGTTTATTTCTTCTTTTTTGGTGATATTTCTATTCCTTTGGCCTTGTTTCCCAAATTTGTTTAAAACTTTTTTGGGTCATCAATAAATTGCTTATTTTGTTCATTTCCTTTATATTTATCTGCATATCTTCAAAGTTTTTCTACCTGTGCTGATATCTTTAGTTTATTATTTTCAATAGTGTACAATAGATTGTGATCTGTTCTTATACTGTGCTTTGCTTTTATCACATCTCTCCTTCAAAGTATTTTAGTTGATCTGTTCCCTCTTATGTACTCTTCTGAATGTGGCACTTCTTGCCTTAATTGCATTATAGTTTTCTCTATTTGATACTTCTTTGATGGCATTTGATTTCTTCCCTTCCTTTCTCTTATTGCCCTGTATTTTTGTGGTAACACTTTATCTGTTGTTATTTTATCTGCACAGTAATATATCCTATTTACTTCTGTTACGTGAACAGTCTTGATTACTGTGTTCATTTGTTTTATAAAACTTCTAACATTTTAGATCTTATTAACTTTCTGTAATCTGTTTCTTTCATTGATCTTAATATGTCTATCTATCTCTAGTAAATCAAGCAACTCTTCTCTTAGATCATATTCTTATAAACTAAGGGTGCATTCTTTGCTTTCTGTTTCCTGCAGGCATTCTACAGAA
>NC_056732.1:385385227-385452727 GCF_019279795.1 Protopterus annectens | reverse complement strand
AGAAGAATTACATCTAATGCAAAACATTTAAATGATTTTGCTAATTCTTATCATTTGAATGATATTAATAATCAGATTCAAAGTCATTACCATACACCTTTTTTTCTAACAGATACAAAACTTATTAAAAAATAGATAGGGTCTTTATTTCTAACCAGATGGTAACAGATTTAATTAATTCCAAAATCATTTCATGTCCTATATCTGATCATAATTCAATTGTTTTTGAATTCATGATAAAAATACTCATAATGTTCAGATCAAAAGGATACCAGCATACTTAACTCAACTAAAAGACTATAAAGAATATATACTTTCAGAAGTAAAACATTTTTAGACATAAATAATACTCCTGAAGTCTCCATTGTTTATGTTTGGGATGCCTTAAAATCATATCTATATGGACAAAGTATCAGATGGTATAATAATAAAAGGAAATCTTGGGATAAGGAATTGTTAGATATTCAAAGTAAATTAGACTCTTATAAACATAATAATAAAGAAAATATTATGGACAAGAAAGTTATTGAAGAAATAAACAAACTAAATGAGAAATACAAAGAAATTTTAACTCATAAAGTTAAAATAACTTTAGAGAAATACAAGTTTTGTTTTATTCAATAAGCCCCAAATACTTACATAGACTTAAAAATAAAACAAAAGGTTGAATAAACAAAACCATATCAAAGAAATCTTTTCTCTAAGGAAAAAGAAGAATGTTTTAGTATACCAGAAATACTAGATGAATTTAGAAATCACTTTCACAAAATTAACCATAATAACATTAACATGGAACCTAAAGATAAAATAAAGGAGTTTATAACCACAAACATGAATAAAAAGCTTAATAAACAACAGATTAAACTATTGGACAAGAGTATTTCATATACAGAAGTTATTACACAAATAAATAAGCTTAAATCAAACAAAGCACCGGGTAATGATGGTATTATACCAGAGATATATAAAATCCTTTCTAAAAGTACATATTCATTAATACATAAGGTTTTTATTTTGGCCCAATCTGAGTTAATAACCCCCCAATCTTGGCAATATACATTTATTTCTCCAATTTTGAAACCTAATAAAGATCCAACTAGATGTTCTTCATATCCGCCCATCTCATTACTTAATGTTGATTATAAAATGTTTATGAGTATCTTTGCTGATAGATTGAAGACAATCATTCCCGGCATTATAGATATAGATCAGACAGGCTTCATTGTAAATAGAAATACTTTTGATAATATAAGAAGAACTTTAACATTAATAGATTTTGCAAATAGGAAAAAGAAAGATTTAACACTTATTAGTCTTGATATAAGTTCAGCATTTGATTCAGTAAGTTGGGACTATCTGTTTACCTTACTGAAGTGCACAAACTTCTCAGATGCATTTGTAAATCTAATTGAGCATTTATACAAAGGAACGTTGGCTTATATTAAGGTAGGAACATATGTTTCACAAAAAATACCCATTTTTAAAGGTACAAAACAAGGATGTCCACTTTCTCCACTATTATTCACTTTAGTAATGGAGCCTTGGGCTAATTTGATCAGAAACAGTACTGACATAGAGGGTTTTGAAATAGATGAAAATGCAACATCCAAAATTCAACTTTTTGCAGATGATGTTCTAATTACATCAGCAGGATCTAATTCTTCTATGCAGTCTCTATTTGATAAAATGATGAATTTTAAAAGTATTTCTGGTTTAATATTCAATGAAGAAAAACTAAAATACTACCTATATATACATGAAAAAATATTCTCATTAGTGATTTTACTAAATATGTACCCAATTCAGGTCAGATAACTTATTTAGGTATAATACTATCTAAAGATATTAAATCTATTATATATAATAATTATAATACCTGTTTTCTTAATATACAAAATCTTTTTAATACCTGGAATAATATGTTTTTACTATGGAGGAGAGACTTACAATTATTAAAATGATAATATTCCCCAAGATTTTATACTTAATACAATCAATAATACTTCCACCTACAAAAATAATTATCAAGAAACTGAATACACTAATGTTAAATTTCCTATGGGCACCTAATAGACCTAGGATTGCATTAAAGAAACATACTAATAGCTGGTCTCAAGGGGTATTTCTTTTCCAGACTTTAATTTATATACTATCTCTTCTATTGTAAAAGTTATTACTTTATTAATAGATCAGTCATATGTCACAAAATGGAAAGATTATTGGGAGCTAATTAGTATACACTTCATGAAAATCTCCTTAACACATAAAAATATGATTGTAAATAACTCCATGTTATGGTTACTAAAGGAATTTTGTACTTCACCTATTACACCTAAACATATGGTTTGTTACCCATTAAATATTATTATTAGTTATCGTAACTTTATATTCATGCACCCTAAGTATAGGGAATGGAATTTTATTGTATTCCCTATAATGTATACTCAGGGTATGCTTTTGTCATCTACTTCTGAAGGAACTCATTTAACTATAGATAATGATCTAAAGTACTGGTATCAGTTGATATCTGATAATAAAGTTAAAAATCTAGATTTCTTAAAACAAGAATTTGATCTAAGATAAACTTGCTGGTTAGAGGTTCAGACCTTTAGACAACATCTCATTGATAAAATAGATCTAATGTCTATAACAGTTAAAGAATCTATTCCAACTCTGATTGATTACTTGATATTAAATTTACAACATAAAGTTTCTGATAAAGGTAAACTTTCATACATACATAAAATTATCAGACAAGAAACTTTTTACAGTGTAGATTCATACTGGAATTATTTCACTTCTATTAATGGGGACCCACCAAATCAACAAGATAAACAATATATATTGGAATCTGCTTATAGAACTACGTCTTCCATTGTCTGGAGACTTTATACATGGAAATTTTTACATAGATCTTTATATACACCTTTGATGATGAATAAAATAAATAATAAAGATAATTTATGTAAGAGATGTAATGTAGAAATTAATGCTGACTGGGCTCATATGTTTTATGACTGTATAAAATTGAAAGAATACTGGAAGTCAATTAATGAATTTTTGCAGGCTCTTTTTACAGATAATTTCATTATTTCTAAATCTCTTATATTATTCAACACACCTGTACCTCAAAGTGTTAAAACGGTTAAGCTTCCCTTGTTATGGTCTATTCTAGCAGTGGCTAGGAAAATAATAACTAGAAATTGGATTTCAGATACACCTCCTTCTTCAATGAATTTAAAAATTTTATGAATATAGTGTGCCATATGGAAATAAACACAATTAGGACAAGAACAAATAGAAAAACATCTTATTATATTGTATGGGATAATTTACAAAATTTGTTAAAAAAATTTTAATTTCAATAACATGGTATTTTAGTTTAATTAATTGATCTGATTGTAGTGGATGTCTTTGTAAATACTTTAGTTGTTTTGTTGAATATTATAATAATACCTATTTTTAATTACTTGTATAAAATTGTTATGATATTTCTCTTATATGTTAAAACAATAAACCTGTTCTGAAAAAAAAAGAGATATTCATAGCTTCACCTTCTATTTGTTTAGCTTTCTACTTTACTAATATTCTTTTCTACATTCTCCCTTTGTGATTTTAATTTTTGTATTGTGAAATTTCCTGTATTTGGGTGCCTTTGCCTGTATTTCTCTTCAAATATCTTTGGTGCTTCTTTTTTTGTATTGATTAGTTGGGCTTTCTCCTTTGCATAAATATTGCACCATATTGGGTTTCTTTCATTCCCATGTCCATTTTTCTTTTTTTATACCTCCTCTAGATTTTGTTCTGTATATTTTTTCACTTGGTCACTTGCTTCTTTTTCCAAACAGCCCAGAGTTTTTGGTCTATATAATGTTTTTCCTGAATCTGTTGTATTAACGAACACAAATTTGCATTTGAAGCTTTTGGCAGTTTTTCTTGTGTAAGTATGTTAGCCTCCCTTCAAGGCCAAGGCTCCCAGCAGGAGGCAGGCCAAGTTTAGCCTCAGGGGGGGTTTCCCTGCTTTGCCTTGGTCTTTACCTAAGAAACATATGCTTAATGGCAGAGATTTTTGATTACTGATATTAGTTCTATGCCCCCCTGATAAGGACCTAGGGTGGACCTGGAACCTTTTTTTGAGAGTTTTGAGCAATTTGAGGCTTTCTCGAGTGAAGACTGAGAACTGCATCCTCCTCCTTATTCTGATTCTGATGTGGATGATACTCCTTCAGCTTCTCCTCCTGAGGATTTTTCATTTTCAGAGACTCTGCATTCCATGAGGGAGCATTAAAATGGAAAAGGTCAATTTCTCTCTGATTCAGAAAGAAGGCTTAGAGAATTTTGTTTTTACCAGCATAGGCCTTTAGCTATACCTCCTGTTCTGAATGTGGTGGAAGATGTTTTGCAGAGGCTTCCTGAATCTGCAGGATTTGGTCATGAAAGGGTGGGTAAAAACATTGCAGTGTGGTTTTGATGCTGTGCAGGCCTCCTTGAGGGTGGGCTGCCACTGGTTCTGTTCCCTTCTTAAGTACGCCTGAGAGAGAGAGATCAATTTAGCTGAGCATGTTAAAAAACAAGGATTGGATGCCCTTTACAGTCTGATGTGTTGTTTGGTCAGCTGCCAGTACATTTTGGCAGCAGCACCTTTTGGGAAGGGAGGAAGGTCTCAAAAAGATTGGGATTTTATTACCCAAGACAGACTGATTGGGGATATCATTCACACGGGTTACAGGTTTATTTATTGCCCTTGCCTCCTTTCAAAGGCATGCCAGACATTCCTCCTCTACAAACACAGTCTCTCACACAACAATCTCTGTGTTGCCAAATAGGGGCATTATTCAGCCAGTTCCTGCCAGAAAGGGGCCTAGGATTTTATTCTCGCAGAGTGATTAATCATTCACATCCTCTATCTTCTCTTCTTCCCAAAAGTGTTGTTCGTCATAACAGCTTTTACCTTCTGCTGGCAAAGAATCACTGGATGGTAACTAGATCTCAAGGAACTAGATCTTCTTCATGTGCCTATAAGAAGTTGCATATAACTATCAAGTGTTCGAGTATCTGCGTTTTTCATGCAGTTCTTCTCTACATTCTTTTGGCTTATCTACTGTGCCCAGAGTATTCACAAGGTTTCTGCTCCCAGTGATAGCTACTTCAGCTAAAAGGAATTCAAATCTATCCTTACTTGGACGACTGCTGATTCTGGCTCAAGAAAAAAGGAAGACCTTCACAGCATTTGGAATATGTCATTAGCAGTGCTAAGATGCCTAGGTATTCTGTGGACAAACAAATCTTTCCATTACTTCAGATATCTCTCTTCAGTCCGGCTGACTGCAAGGACAGTCCTTCAAGCCTTAGGGTTCATTCATGGCATCGGCATTCTGGTGCTCCAATGCCAAACTGCAATATGAGGAAGCTGCAATGGTATCTCAAAATGTATGGACACAGCACTGCAGGATTTGGGACACTGTCATTCAAATAATACCTTGCATTCAAAAGGAATTTTTGTGGGCATTTTGAGTGAGATTTCTGAGGATATTTGATGAGTGATTGGTGTGGCTCTTCTCACTCAGTTACTTACTGGTTTATTAACAAAGGTTCTTCTTCCATTAAGATTCATTCTGCAGCAATTTCAGCTATTCTTCACCATGATTGTGACATTGTTTGTTCATCCTTTGTTCACAATTTTTCTTAGAGGGCAAAAATATCCCCCCCCCCACCTCCCTACTCCCTGCTTGGGATCAATTTTTGTGTTGGAGAAACTACTCTACAAACTTTTGAGCTACTTGTCATGGAAGACTGCTTTTGTTGGCCATACTTGCAAAAGAAGGTTTCTGAGTTGCAGGCCCCGTATGCGGTAGAGCCTTTTTGATTTTTCATAAGGACAGGGTATCTTTACGTCCTTCCTTTATGCTTAAGGTGTGTTAGTTGTTTCTTAACCATCCTATTATTTATTTTGCTTTTTGAAAGAATTTTAAAAAGAAAAAAGGGATTTACACTTTAGATGTACACAGGCAATTAATTTTGCAATTTTGAGCAGGACTAAGGAGTTTTTAGGCAGTTTCCAGTTGTTTGTTGTTTTTTTGCTTTGAGTCGGCAGGGCAAGCCTGTGTCAAAACAAACTATTTCTAGGTGGATTGATTTTTGCATTGCATTTTGTTATTCCCATCATGGCAAGGAGATTCCAGCTGGGATTAGGCACTATTCCACTAGGGCTACTGCCAGCATTTCTAAGGGGTAAGGTGGGTGGCAAGGATATTTTGGAGGCAGCTACTTGGGTTCAGTGCATACTTTCTCTAAGCATTATCACCTTCCTCTCTACTCTAAGTCTAGGGCTGGTTTTTGCCACAGCTATTTTGCAAGGCATGTTGTCAGTTCCTGCTCTTATGATTTGCCCAGCCTCCCTTACCTCTGCTTTGGGATTCTGTTAGACTGCAGCAATGTGGATCCTCGAACATCTACATTTATGGTAGGTACAAAACTGTACTTTTCTTTCCTCTAATTTCTCTCTCAATCTTTTTGTCTATTTTATATCCAGAAATTCTGGGCTTCATGCATAATAGTAACAATACATAATTTCTTTCTTATCCTCAATAGTCCACTCTAGCATCTTCCTGGCTCTTTTTTGGCCTGTCAGTTTTTGTGTTTTCTGTGGACTACACCTTCCTTCTACAGTAGGGGGGGATCCTCCCCCTGAGCCTGGCCTAACCCCATTGTAGGAATTTTTCCATGTCTTGAAGATTCTACACTGTCATTATTTCCAATCCTGGCACCACTGTGCCCACCAGGATTTGTGTACCTTTTATCCTGGGTCTTGTGCACCCAGCTACCTTTTTTATGTGATATATGTTATGTAAAATATAGTCTAGATACCAAAGTTGTCTCGGTGGGATTTTGTAAATACAGGGTCCACCTTATGAAGGAACTCACCAAGACTTGAGGATGAATTCAGTTCCAACAATATTACTCTCCTTTGCTTGCTGATTTTATCATCTCTCCATTCAGACCTCTTATCTTTCTGTTCAGACCTCTTATGAATTGTTAGCAATGTACATATAGACATGAAATGAACAAGTATGAAAAATGTTATTATTCCTATGAAATGGAAGCAATGTTTATTACATGAAATATTCAGTCATTCCAGGTCTGTAAGACAATACTTCTGTTAGGTAGGTTTTTCTACTAATTAAAACTTTTATTATGAGATGACAATTAACTCAGTCACAGTCATTTCAAATGATCTATGTAGTAGTTTATGAGATCTAAAATAGCTCTTCTGTGTTCATTTCAATGTAATCTATATAAGAGCTGTTTAGTTGTTATCTCTGTGATAAATTATGCAATTGCATCCTGATTGTAACTGAAAGTGGTCCCTGGGCCAGTTAACTTACCTGGTCAACAAAGGAAAATAAATGCAAACATACATACTGTAGTTCCTCACCCATTTCAATAAAATGATTGCTATTCAGGGTTATGGCTTTTTAACTGTGTAGAATTTTGGTGTAAGTTTTTTTGGGGGAATCACTTAAGGGACCCTTTTCTCAAACTGTTATGTGCTACTGCACAGTCCATTTTATAAATAGGCAGTAACACTATACAACATCTCAAATAAGTTCTGGCAGGCAAATGAGTCCAGATTTAGACACTTACATATCAGTATTACAGTTCTCATAATATATGTAAACTGTTTTTCAGATAAAACAACCTCCAAATTATTCAAGAAGGATAATCATTCTGATGGCAACTGCAAGATCTGAAAGAGACACATATGCAAGTAATAACGCTCCCCTCATCTTTTTGTTAAGATGGTTCAGCTAATGATATGCTTGTTACATTCTAATTCACAAGGGTAATCATTTTTGGTGGCAATTCCAAAGAAGTGAAAAACACACAAATGTAAAATATAATATCCCCCACTCTAATCATTTTTGTTACATTGGCTTAGGTGATGCCATGTTGTATTTATTTATTTAATTGCATTTCAATGCTAATTTTTTGTGTGTTTTGTTTCTAATTTAATACACATGTATAATTTGTGTCAAAATCTTGATTCAAGTATTGACTTATTTATGTTGTCTTAGTTTTTATGCAGGCATAGTAATGCATTTGATTTGGGGTATTTCTGGTGGTTTTGTTTTATAGATTTACCCTGTTAAATGACTTTTCAAAATGATGGCAGTTTACACATTTTGAAGTCTGTGAGAGAGTAGGGATCTGTTAGTGAATGAAGCAAGTAGGTTTCAGTTCACTTTGTCAACAGTTCATTTTGCAGAACTGCCGTATCAGTATACAGACAGTTCATTTTACCAACAGTTCGCAAGTGTTTGCAGGTTATGGTTAGACTAAGGGTTGGGTAAGGGGGTAGATTTAGTGTTGTGGGTGTGTGACTCTGTATTGTGTAGTGCCAGTGCTATAGAAAGGTTTTTCTAAGGTAAGGTGCAAGGTCAGAGTTCAGGGCGGGACAGGGTTACATTTAGAACATAAAAAGGGTACAGGCATTTCAGTCCCCATGTGTTATTTGAGAAGAATCACTGGTAATAACTGGTTTCATTATAGAAAATGTTAACTAAAAAAATCAATGGACCCATAGCAGGAGAAATATGACAGAATGACAAGACTGTGATGTATAAACATTAAAAAGTGATAGCCAACTATTCACAACACTATTAAGAATATTATATATATATATATATATATATATATATATATATATATATATATAAATATAAAATAAGAAATTATTCTGTATATTGGAAGTAGAACATTAGTACGTTTTCCTCTGTTAAACAAAAATGGTTTATAAAATGATAAGGTCCCTTCAAACTGATAGAACCTATTGACTCTGTAACATGTCATGTGGAGGTAACTTGCATAAGTAAACAAAGGTAGCAAATTTATCAGACTTTCAGAGAAATTGTATGGATGACCACTTTCATTTGTTAACAGATATTATACTTCATAAATTGAGTGGAATGCATAGGTGGTACTGGTGTTCCACAAATGGAAGAAAAAATTGTTCATTGCAAATGGAAAAAACAGTGGAAAGGGAGGGTACGCAAATACAACTGTGATGACAACTGCATGTATGTTTTTCTTGATATTGTAAACCCAGTAGCCTAAAACAGTTATTTCAAATTCTAGAAAAGAGAAGTAGTAACTTAAATGGTAAAGGGGAGGAGCAAAAAGCAGAGGAGTGCTGCCTAAATACAAACTACAGCATAGCATAACCTGTATACATACCACAGCATAGCACAGCCTGCATACACCCCACAGCATAGCACAGCCTGCATACACCCCACAGCATAGCACAGCCTGTATACACATCGCAGCATAGCATAGCCTGCATACACATCACAGCATAGCATAGCCTGTATGCACACCACAGCATAGCATAGCATACATACACATCACAACATAGCATAGCCTGTATACACACCACCAGCATAGCACAGCCTGCATACACACCACAACATAGCACAGCCTGCATACACATCATAGCATAGCCTGCATACACATCACAGCATAGCATAGCCTGTGTACACACCACAGCATAGCATAGTCTGCATACACACCACAGCATAGCACAGCCTCAGGGGTGGCTCATGCTATTGGACTGTAGGACTGCAGCCCCCCAGCTGTAAAGAAATAAAATAATTAGCTGCGAGTCCTGGAACTCTGCGCATGCGTGGGAATCTGGACTGCTGTTTAAGAAATCCGGATTATGATGAGAAGGCATCAGAGTACAGATGCCCAGATGTCTATGTGATTACAACCACATAGACTGGAAGGGGATAGGACTGAAACATCTGCAGGCATGTATTGATAGCTGCTCTTACGGAAACCCTGTGCCTTGGGTGCAGGTAGCAAGACCCTGAATTCCCTACCCACCACCACTTGTGAAAACTATTCAGATTTTTGCCTCATATTTTTGTTCTTTTCTGTTCCTCATAAAATCTGTGGTTTTCTGTATTTTGAATTCACTAAATAATGACAGGCATTTGAATTTCAGACTTCATATTCTTCAGAAAGTACATGGTAACACAAAACTTTTTATTCTAGCAATTTTCTAGGTTTATAAGATCAATATTGACATTTGTCCCTATTTTTGGGGATGTATTCCCCCATTGTTGGCTTTGTCCAGGTTTTTTGTGCTAAGAGGTCGAGAGCTATGGTGAGAACTGAATTCACTGAATATGTTTGGGGGTTGTATTCCCCGATTATTGGCTTTGTCCAGGTGTTTTGTGCTAAGAAGTTGAGAGTTATGGTGAGAACTGAATTCACTGAATATGTTTGGGGGCTGTATTCCCCCATTATTGGCTTTGTCCAGGTGTTTTGTGCTAAGAGGTTGAGAGCTATGGTGAGAACTGAATTCACTGAATATGTTTGGGGGCTGTATTCCCCCATTATTGGCTTTGTCCAGGTGTTTTGTACCAAGAGGTTGAGAGCTATGGTGAGAACTGAATTTCAGTCTTCCTGTCTTTCAAGAAACAGTTGATTTGGCATAGTGGTATGTTGTTCTGACTGTAGTGCACAGGGTCCTGGTGCCAAGACTTGGCAGTGAAATGCATGGTGATAATACAATATTTTATTCTAGCAACTTTCCAAGATTATACAAGCAATGTTTAAAATGTGTCCCTGGTTTTGGGAGTTTTGCCCCCGCCAATAAATTTTGGCTTTTTCCAGATTTTTTGTGCTGCAAAGTTGAGAGATACAGTTAAGTGTTGAGTGGATTTTACAAGGAGCTGAGAGCATCAGGGGAAGAGAAGTTTACTGCTGCTTATGCCGAGTTAGCTTGCATTGTTAATAGCATAACAGATTGAATACTTTCTTTTGATGGAGAAGGCTGTGGGCGCAGCCACAGTGGTGCAGTGGTTAGCATTGTCACCTCACAGCAAGAGGTTCTCCAGTTCGATCCTCGGCTGGGGTGCCTTCTGTGCGGAGTCTGCATGTCCTCCCTGTGGTCATGTGGGTTTCCTCCGGGTGCTCTGGTTTCCTCCCACATCCCAAAGACATGCTGCAGGTGGATTGGACACTCTAAATTGGCCCTAGGTGTGAGTGCATGTGTGTGTGCCTTCTGTGGAAGGTTGGGTGCCGGGCTGGCAACTCAACACTGTAAAACTCCACTACCAATCAAGAGTGGACAGGTGATCCGCTGTGGCGACCCTTAACCGGGAAAAGCCAAAAGAAGAAGAAGATGGAGAAGGCTGTGGGTTCTACTCCCATGGTATGTAGATGCATTGCTGATACTGTACTGTGTTGTACTTTTAAAGGGGTGGATGCTGCAGTCCTGAGAATGTCCTCTTTGGTGGAGATACCTAGTAACTATGAACTTGTTAACAGTTTTCCATTCATTCCCTAATGCTAGTTTATCATTTTTTTTAATGTAACATAGGCAATTTATTCCTCAAGGGCACCAGGCACTTTATTGGTAGATGAAACAATGAAATATAAAGTTGTTTGCTAGCAGCAACCTCTTCATTAGTTACTGATCTCTTTAAAGTGGAATTAATTAGATGGCTTTTACTTCTGCAGATATTGTGCATATTTACTGATACTGGTGGCTTGTAGAAGTCTGAGTAGACTTTTATGATGGACATGTTCTGAATTGGGCAGTTTTGTCATTATTGGTACATGCATTTTATTTCATTGTTTACTAGAAAATATGTTCAAAACAATAAATTTAAAATGGCCTCTAACAACTGTACTGTATTATACAAGGAATAAAATTTAATACAATCAGGAAGGTGTATCAAAGAACACATGTATGTTTCATTGGCAAGGGGCCTATGATTTGAAAATAGCTAAAAGTTAATCTTTACCTGCCATTAGCCAGATGTATTTTATTTGAATGTGGGTTTTAATGCTTTTTCAATGAATGTGAGTTTCAAGGGCAGAGAAGTTTTAATGCTAAGTCTGTTTTCATTGTGAGACTGCCTTGCTTTATTTTTCAGATGTCTATTAGTGTGTGTGCTGTAAAATGTAAAATAAAACTTTTAAATGAAATCCAAATCATTGTAGAAGTAAAGCAGTACGCACATTACAGTGTTTATGGCAAATGAGGTGAAATAGCCAAGTAATAGGACATTGGAATGGCTGCAGGGGAGAAACTTGATTCGACCATGATTTTATGAGGGGGGAAGGGTGGCAAACTCAAAGACAGCCCCGGTGGAACTATACGTCTCAACTGTCCAGATTTTCACAGAATTAATAGATTTTTGCTTCTTATTTTTAGTTTGTTCCTCATAAAATTTGTGGTTTTCTGGCAAATCACTTAGGAATGAAGTCAGTAAATAATGACAGACATTGAGTTTCAGACTTCATACCCTTCAGAAAAATGCATGCTAAAAAGCAAGACCTGTTATTCTATCAACTATCTAAGTTTAAACAAGAGCAATTTTTAGTACTGTTTGTATGTTCCCCAATATATTTGGCCTTGTCCAGATTTCCTGCATTAAGAGGATGAGAGGTACGCGCAAATAAATCACTTTATAGAATTAGGTATATCCAAACCACTCAAATGTCCTTGATTTTGGCTCATAATGTTGCTCTCCTCCTAATAATCCCTCTGCAAAATGGCAGTTTGGGAATAAAATGTGGAGGATTTGCAATTAATAAATAATTGTAATTATCAGAGTTATAGATTACTTTTATTTCAGAAATGCATGTAGATTCTCTTATTTTGTCAGCTGCTCAACTTAACAGTACTAATATTAAAAAATTGTCCCTTCTTTGACAGGTTCCCAGCTTTATTGTGTGGCTATTTTATATTTTTCCATCACATTTTTGGCCCGTTTTTCATAAAATTGTGCTTTTCTGGCAAATTAGTGGCAAATCATTAAGGATTGAAGTTAGAAAATAATGACAGACATTTGAGTTTCAGATTTCATACCCTTCAGAAAATTCATACTAATGCAAGATCTACTATTCTATTATCTTTCTATTTTTATAAGAGCAATATTTAAAAATTGTCCTTATTTTTGGGACTTTGCCCCACTTCTATTTATGGCTTTGCCCAGATTTTTGATCTGACGTCAAGAGGTATGACAAATCTGTCAGGGCCATCACCGTCAGCCAGAGACATTTCAAATTGTGACATACTTGTTGTACCCCACTCCTCTATGTAGTGACTCTGGATGTGTCCAAGCAAGGCAAGGAGCTGTTATGCAGTGAAAGTGTGCAGAGTATCCCCCCCCCCATCCAAGATAGACCAAGTACTACAGTGGCTTTTCATCTGTCCTTGATTTTGCAGAATGCTCTGGTTTTCTGCCATATTTTTATACTGTTGATTTATGCTTCTTATTATTTAGAAAATGCATATTGCAGTGCCTATTGCTTTGTGTTTAAGTAGCAATGCTTTAGTGACCATCATCAGGTAAGCTTGTCTGAGATTGTAAGATGCAAGTAAACTTTAGTAGGCATACTGTTAAAGAATTACCAAAATTGAAAGCCTTTTTGTTGTTGCCATGCAGAGAATATTTACATAACTAGATAATGTAGAAGCCTTAGGTATTGAAATGCATATGACAGTATTTGTAATAAAGGACAGGATTACAGTATTTTCAGAAGCTCATTACATTTGTTGGAGACTTGCAGTCATCTTTTCAGGCTTTGCCCTAAACTAAACAGAATGCCGATCTAACATGCGTGGTCCATAACCTGTGCAGCAATCCTTTAAGCAATTTATCTTGAGCTTGTTTCTTGTTTGCTGTTCATTTTTTACTTTGATCATATTTTCCCCATGAAACAAGTAGATAGTTGTCAGGCAGCAGGTCCTTTTTGGATAAGAAGCATTTTTACAAGTGGTGGTAGTACAGAGATTGCTACTTTCAGCATGTTACTTGGTACTTTTATAAAGCTGAATATAAATTATACTTAGAACTGCAGTGCAAGGAGAAGTGGTTTGAGTTGAGTTCTGCTTGTTTTTTATATTTGATTTTGACTGGCATTCCAGTAATGTATTTAAAAAGTATTTTTTTTCATCCCTCACAACATTTTTGTTTCTATCTAGATATTAAGTAAGCTGTCATGTAGCCAATGCATTGAAATTTTGTTTTCTTCTCCACTTCATTTTGTCTTGATTGGACTCCCATAATGATGGTTTGGCACCCAGGGCAGCGTATTTAATTAATGTCCCAGTTTTTGTGGTTTTGAGCATAGCCCTGCCCATTTCTAGTTGACCACATCCCTTCCCATTGGCCTCACCCATTCAGCTGTCTCCTGCAGCCCCCGTTTGATTTGAAGTCACCAGCCGCCACTGCACAGCCTGTATACATACCACAGCATAGCACAGCTTACATACATGAGCCTGTATACACTCTGCAACATAGCACAGCTTGGATACACTCCACAACTTAGCACAGCCTGTTTACACATCACTGCATAACACAGCCTACATAAAGACCACAACATAACACAACCTATATACACTCCACAGCATAGCAAAGCCTGCATACAGACCATGGCATATCACAGCATTGCTTACTGAGTTCTGATACAGTATACCTCTCTCTTTGACCCCCCCCCAGCATTCCTTATGTTTGTCTGTGTCAGCATATCATACATATCATTTATTCATTTGGAGAATGCCCCCTTCCAGCTATTCTTCTATTAACCAGTATGTTACACTTGCATTTGTGTGCAAGTCAACATCACAGGTTTTGATGCCACTATTGTTACAGTGAAGTGTGAGCTTATATAAAATCACCATGTCCATGTAGTGGTCTACAACATCAGTGAAAGCATGATTACGTACATACGGGGGAAAATAATTATTCTTCCCAAAGAGAATTACTGAATATTTCAGTGTGTCTGGGTCACACTGAAACAGGGTCACTGGCTAGTAATTATAGGTGTTTAAACATGTCTTCACACCCAAACCAGATCCTACAGTAGCTGGATGAACGATTCATATTTTGCCTCAGGAACATGTCGTGATTCACTTGAAAATCTTTTCTACCTTTGCTACTCATCATTATTGTTTCCACACAAAAAAGTCCTGATGCCAAAGCTGCCAGATGAACAGTTTATTCATTACCTTGGAACAGCACTGTGATTCACTTCAAAATCCTTTCCATCTCTGTTGCCCATCATCACTTTTTCTGTTTTTAGAGTTACAGTCTCCTATGAGGTTGTACATGCCAGCTGAGCAAAGACTTGCTTTCTTTGGTTATATCTTATAACTTGACATATATTATCTTGTTTACTGTTTATTGCATGCTTGCAAGCACATACTTTTCTAGTGTCAACTCCCTGCTGTGACTGTGTGCCTGTGGATGCTTATATTGAAGGTCCAGCAGATTTCCCTTTACTGTATGGCCCCATTTTCTAGTGTTACAATAGTTAACAGTGTGGGCTATTGCTTTAAATTCTGTTTAGTTTCTGCAGCAGCAGACTGACTAATCCTTAACTAAGCTGCATCATTCAGTTGGGTATTTGTGATAAGGAGACTAACAGAAGTTTACCAGCTGATGTTACTAGCTGATACTATTGCACTGTTTCCTTTCTAGGGAAGAAAATCAGGTTGCCATAGGAAGTACACACACTACACGATACAATATATTATGGCATAACTCTCAACTTCTTAGTGTTGGGGGGCAAAGGCACGAAATCAGGGACATATTTTAAATATTGCTCTTATAATTTTGGAATGTTGCTAGAATAACAAGTTTTGCACTAGCATACATTTTTTGAAGGATACAAAGTCTAAAACTCAAATGTAGTTTGCCATTATTTAGTGACTTCAGTTTTCAATAATATGCCACAAAAACACAAACTGTATCAGGAACGGACTAAAAATACAAGGCAAATATCAGGACAGCCTGGAATAAAACTGGACATTTGAGTGGTATGTATTGTGGTTCTTACATAGCTGGCACAGCGAACTAGTGCAAAGATATTCAAAAGACTGTGTATTGTCTTTCACCTGCTGTCAGACTGCTTCAGATCATACACTTCTGTGCATGCCCAGCATGATTTACTTCTGCTGTGCAAAAGGTATAGCCCACATTTCTTTTCCCCCTTCCCCATTCCACAGCTATCCCACCCCACATATAGAGTCCTCTCCATACTTCCTTATCTCTTATAATGTTCACCTACTTAAAATGATAGCACGCTGTTTTTCACACTACTCTTACTAATGTATTGCCATGAGTTTAAAGTAAATAAAATTACAACTGACACAACAGAAATAACTAAATGACAGTGGCAAAGAACAAAATAAGGATCCACAAAACCTTGAAACAAAGCACAATGCTTTTATTCTCCTTTAAATTGCTATGATTAGTATTTAGTGTTGTTTGAATTACATAGCAATACCATATGCATTAAAGCATAAATATTATCATACAAAGGCCTACCATTCCTCAAGGCTGGAGAAACCATGAAAGTCAAGGAACTGTCACTGACTGAAAACTGTAACAACACAGTACTTAATTTATTCTGTAAACTCAAGCTACTGAGGCATAACTGCCTTTCTTTACTGTTCCTATTACTGTTTACAATAGTCAGATCAGGAGACATTGAGCTAAACTCTGGATTCCAATACCAGGAAGAAACTAGCAACTACTTCTCTTACCATTACACTGATAAATACAAACAGCATAAATAAAGAGTATACCTGAAACCAGGATTGATGAATTTAACCCAAGAAAACATGTTGTGAAGGAATCAATGCTCAAAGAACAACACTGTGCTTTCCATTTACTAGGTCAAAACTACACTGCTGCTTTAATAACAGACCAAAGTAAGACTGGCAAGGGTGGGGTACTCCTTTATTTATTACCTCCACCTGATCCACACCACTGAGTCTATGTAACATGGATCCAAAATGTGACTTACTAAAATGACTGCAAGATGATGTTTACAAACAGAAGTGAGCAATGGTACACAGACATTCATCAGAAGGGCCCCACAAATGAGTACCATGACAATTGTATACAGCAATTCCACATAGTTAAAAAGTAACAACTGTGAACAACAGTCAGTTACAATGGGTGGAGGAACTTCACATTAAAAATATACTGCAGAACACATAATTATCATACATAAACAACTACACCCATTTTATGACTGCAGAATGGTATTTGGGTGTTTATGGTAAAAAATATTGGTGTACACCCAGGTACTGTAAGGGACTCACCATTCGGGCTTGTACCTCACAACATTCAAAGGTGTGTGGTAATGAAATATCTGTACCATGCACAGCACCTTGTGTCTTACTGCAAGTATATTATATGTATACATATATGCATGTATGTTTCTGTATTTGTCTCTCTCATATATATATATATATATATATATATATATATATATATATATATATATATATAGGTTTACCTTTATAATGCCGATCCTGATATGGGCGACTCGACTTGCGTGAAGGCCGAAATGCGATCGTCACCGACGTCGAATTCCGAATGTGCAAACAGCAAATCCTCACCCCTTTTTGACCCATGGTAGCATGGGTGTGGAGGTGTTGTGCGGCCGGTAATGTCGAATGTCGAATGTTTTTCGACATTTAAAAATGTTTGCAGTTTTGGTTCGCACAAAACGCGTCGAAGAAGTGGCCGTTCGACAAAGTGCAATCGCCTATTTAAAGGTAAACCTATATATATATATATATATATATATATATATATATATATATATATATATAATGGGATCCGTGCAGATGTTCGAAATTTCGCTTTTTTGAACCCACTTCACCGAGTCCACTTGTTCGAAGTAGTGAAACTTCGAACATTGACTTTGGCAGTCACACTACAGCACAGAATGAGAATATTCCCTTTTCCCCACTGTAGTGTGATCTTGGAGTTGGTATATTTAAGTAGGGGGGCTGTGGGGGCACAGGGGGGCTTGCCCCCCCCTGCAGAAACATGTTTTATTGTTTTTTTTTTTTGGGTCGCTCAGGGAACTAGACTTGAGCGAAAGTGCATTTTCGTTGAAGTGAACTTTCGCTGAAGTGTGGGTCTCCTGCTTTATTTCAAAGAAGTGTTCTTTCAATGTAGAGCAGTAGACCTATATATATATATATATATATATATATATATATATATATATATATATATATATATATGTGTGTGTGTGTGTGTGTGTGTGTGTGTGTGTGTGTGTGTGTATGTGTGTGTGGATGTTCCATGTGTTGATCTGAAATCAGTTTGACCGATGAAATGTTTTGGTTATCTTATTTCACTAACTGAGCTATTCAGTGAGTAGTGGGTGGGCAATTTTGCCTTTACTCCACTGTTGTTGTCACAAGAGCTGGGGAGGGTATTTAGAGATGCTGGAATGTGGATGGGTGCAGGGCTTCTGCAGAAAACACTGTTTTAGTTCAGTTTCTCATTATTTCATCATTATGAGATCTCAGAGTTAGTGTATTTATAGTTGTTGTGGTGTTGGATGGGGTAGCAGCTGGTCTAACTGCAAAAAGTTTTTTTTTTTATTTTATTTTATTTTTTTTTTTCTAGATTTCATTGAATGTGGATGTCATGCTATCTTTGTCAAACTGGGTTCTGATGAGTTTATTTTATTTACTTTATGCACTTGTTTTATTTATTTACCCTTTCTCAACCAGCTTAGTCCCACTAGGCTAATGGCCTCTTTTCAGAGGAGATCCTTAATGTATTGATATAAACTAACACACAAATTATCTAGCTATCTATCTAGCTATCTATCTGTACACACACACACACACACACACACACACACACACACACACACACACACGTGTTTAATGTCGCCAAATGCTTAGTTTTTTTACATACCCATAACAGGAATAGATCCCATTCCTAAGTCAGGGTACAATCCGAGTTTAGGAAATTAGTATTGTTTCAGTCTTTATCGTTACCAAGTAGAGCTCTTCTTGGCACCAGCAATGTACACAGAATTGTTTCCTTCAGCAGCACATGCTGTAAAGCTTTCACTTTGTTTGGATCTGATGAGGTCAGCATACCTGTATGCAATTCCAAGAATGCAGATCTATACATGTACTGGATTTTGGGGAGGCACATACCTCCTTCAGATCAAGGAATGTATAATCTTGTTTTTATATATATCATTTGATAAGCATGAAGCATTTTTCTTGTTTTTGTGCCCAACTGATTCAGCACTTTTTTGGGGTGAGTCAATCACACAAATGATGTAAATTAGAACAGGAAAACAAACTGATATATAGCTGGGACTTTATTCCTACATGTTGAGGCAGTTTTCAATATTAACATTAGTCTTCTGAAATATTACTTTATCAGTTTTATTCTCATTTCTTTGTGTTCTGTTGCATACCCTTTCTGTCTTCCCAGTTATATACACTCCTTCCTGCTCAAGTTACTTTATATCACATTACTGTACTAGGTTGACACTTTCTTGGTGATGCATCTTTCCTTTTTTAAGTATTGATTTTACACATTTATCAAGACTAAAGTTAATTCTTATTTCATCTGATAAAAATATGTTTAAGTTATGTATGTGTGTGTATGTGAGTGTATAACTAATATCACATGCAAGTGTATGCACTCAGTAGGAACGGACACATATGTAATCCATAGTGATTTACTAGAAACTAACAAAAATGGCACAGGGCTAAAACATGAAGCAAAATCATATATTATTGAGGGGCATGAATGTATATATGCTACTACTTTTGTCTCTGTTTCTTTATCTCTCTCTATACACACACACACACATGCACACATATATATATATCTATACATATATATATATATATATATATATATATATATATATATATATATATATATATATATATACATATATATATATATATATATATATATATATATATATATATATATATATATATATATATATATATATATATGTGTGTGTGTGTGTGTGTGTGTGTGTGTGTGAGTATATATATATATATATATATATATATATATATATATATATAGATGTGTGTGTATATATATATATATATATATATATATATATATATATGTGTGTGTGTGTGAGTATATATATATATATATATATATATATATATATATATATATATATATATAGAGACATGTACACCCACAAATGCACACCCTCACATACACACAAATAATAAAGCAGAAAACAAACCTACTTCCTGCAAAACACTGAAGTCCAGGGGATTCATCTGAAACTCAGCAATAAATTAAGTACAGTATAAATGCTGACAAATGCAACAGAATCACAATAAAACTTTAAACTGTGCAAGCAATAAGCACAGAGTGTCTGAAATGGGAAAATGAAGAAGACAGACCTTCGGTACACACAGTTCTGAGTAGTTAATCTCTTTCTGTGTAGTCTAAAGAAGTAGGCATATATGAATGAATGCCTGTTAAGAACACTTGAAATGTCAGTTAGATTGATGATCCGACAGCCTGATTTATTCAATATACTGAGTCCTAGTGAGATAACTGGGACAGCAGAGGGCAATATCAAGCCACAGGTAAGAACAGTAAAAGTAGACCGGTAGAAAGATTAACTGGGGAACAAAGATATGCAGTTGTTTCAAATGACTTTATAGTTAAATCCACAGATACGGTGACATGCAGAAAAAAACATATGACAAACTTTAAATGAATTTCAGTTATTTGTGGAATACAGAAAAAAGTATGACAAGTTTTAAATGAATTTCACAGATACAGTAATTTGCAGAAAGTAGAAAAAAATGTATGACTAAATTAATTTCACAGATACAGTTATTTGAAGAAAACAGAAAATGTGTGACAATTGTATATTAATTCCTGACTAAAAAGCATAGTAGTAGGCTCCTAGATAAATCACAAAACTGTAGTAATACTCTGTCTGGGGGCCAACGGACACAGAGAATACTGAATGCACATGGTGGTGTTATTAAAAACTGTTAGGGTATTGTGAAATGTGACAGCCTTTCCATAATAGTTTCTGCTATACCCCCTTCATTCTTACATCTGTGCAGTTAAGGGAAAAAAAAGAAAAATGCATTACTATAAAATGTTATGGATGGACAGGATTAACAATGGTAAATGTTTGAAAATGATATTAAATTGCATAATTCAGAATGGTTCCCTTGAAATTGTGATGGAGCTGGAATTTCACAAGACGAGGGCACAATGTACTATATCTTTAAACATTAATAAGTGAGGAGATGGGATTGGGGTGAGGGGATGCCTAATCTAGAAGTCTGCTGTAGGCCTGCCATAATATATAAAATAAAACAACAGAGCGGTTTGTGACAATATTGATTAAATTACTGTGAGTGATGAGATGATAAAAAGTATACACAAGGTGATGCACTATAATGGCAAAGTCATTTCACTACAAACCTTGGGATGTGAATTTCACTCATCCCCAAAAAAACAGTTTAATTTATAATTCTGAGCAAAGCATTTGGATGACTTTTGCTTTGTTACATAAAATAATGGTCACTTTGTTAATAACTGCAACGCCATTATAAGTGATGCTACTGGTACTGCCAAAACTGGGAGTGATTCAGTATGTTTTAACTAAAGACTTAGTATTGGATTGACTTATCACTTATACTCGGAACAGCCCCCTTTTTCACCAAGCTTGGACCTGGTGTAAGTGATATCGTAGTGATGCTGTTATATAAACAGTCCTCATGCAAGCTTTCATAATAGATATATAATGTGTATATCCTGAGTAGGGGTATGTGATTCAAAAGCAACTTTTTTGTTTTTTGTTGGTCTAGTGTAGTACACCAGCATTATGCCACAAAATCCTGCATAATAATAGAATCACAGAAAATACAAGGTAACTGGGTCATATGGCTATTTACGCCACCCTAAAATTTATCTGCTTTTTGAAGGATCCAAGTGCTGGTCATACTGTGGGTACATTTCTGAATACCCCTCCACCTCCTTTTTACAGTAACATAGAGTATCACATTGCTTCATCTGGAGTGGAAGTTTTTTTCACTAGAAGGGGTAGTTGTGTGATAAAGCTGTTTCTCCACCATTATTTGTTTGTTTGCTGAAGCAGGTTCAGATCTCTGCCTTGTAATGTTTGATCTGCAGAGTATAAGAGGTCTCAGATTGCTGGATCCATAATATCACAAGGCGCAGATAACACTCCACGGAGTCTATAGGACACAATTCACAGACAGAGCCTAAAGCCTCTCCTGGTAGCTGTGTTTTTTTATGAATGTGATCTTTTGGTTAGGAATCCCTGGGGTCTGTTCAACTGCATGACATGCCTAGGAGTATACATCTTAAAGGGGGGTGGGGAGTTGTATTCATTGTGGAATACAGAGGGATAATGACTTCTTTGGATCTAGACAAGATACCCTTTGTGATCATCTGCACCAGATAGAAGGATTTCCTAGTCAAAGGTTGCAATGTGATAATTAAAAGAAAGGAAAGTATCTACCTATGTCCCAAGGTCTCCTACAACATCTTCATTATTGTGTGGTGTGTTTTTATACTGTAAGCTGGGTTGAGGGATTATTTACCAAATGCAACAGCCAGTCTAGGAACAGGAAATGCTCTCCCCACCCTTGCACTCTGTGGAGACCCTTTAAAGCAGTCTGACTTCTAAACTGGGTACATTCAGTTACCATCATGAAGCCCTGCCCTGTTGGAGTGGCCTTCAGATCTGTACCTTACCTTTTCCACTTCACTAGAGGTGACTGGAGTCTCCACTCACAATCCTACATATTTTGTCTATGACAGAGCTGTAGCCTGGACCTTCCCCGTGTGGTAGTGGTTAATATTCTCTGACATCATCCTACCATTGTCAGTGATCAGAACTAAGTGGCTAATGTCTGCCACTGTCAGCACTCACTACCTCTGGGTTCCCACCCAGCACCATGTCAGTGAATAGAAGCCCTAGTGTCACTTACAGATTTTCAACTCTGCACTTTTCTCAACGGTCTCTACTGACAGAACTTACTCTCATATCAATCCCACTATCTGGAACTCTGTTTAGAGGCCCTTTGTCAGATTGTGATGTGGATATCCCACCACTGCCAACCAATATGTTATGAACCTCCAACTGTGGGCCAGTAAGCAGGGAGCCTCAAACACAATTTCCCTTAAGAGCACACAGGGAACACAGTCAGTCTAGGGCTGGTTCCTCTCTCTTTCTCCAGATCCCCAGTAAGACTCCCCACTGGCACAGCTATAGAGTTGAGTCTTTAGCTGGGGTTCCAAGCCAAGTCCTCCAACATTCTGTCTGACTGTACTTTGTGTCCCTGCCCAAGTAGCTGACAGACACACTCTCTGAGATTTGATTTGTGTACACACACACACACACACACACACACACACACACACACACACACACACACACACACACACACACACACCTGGGAAAGGCTGGCACAGGTTTACTACCAGAACCCCTCAATGCCTACTTGAAAGCCCTTACAAGGGTACCCAATATACTGAATGAAATTAATATTAATACAAATGGTAGTTTGACCAAGTGCAAGGCTGTTAGGAGTGGTCCACATGGTGTCACCAAATAAATATGCAAGTACTCTCAAAGCTTAAATATCTCTACAAAGATCAGCCACAATGAAAGGTTTAAATTACATTTTCTTGTTCTTTTATGTATTATTAAATCTAAGTATATATTCACAGTGACATCAGAGTTGAAATCAGATGAAATATTTAAAATAACATTGAGGGACAGGCTCAGACAAATAAAGAAAAAGCATATCTAAACTAAGCTTCACTATATTCCTCACTGAATCTGACAGTTACTACTCTCTACTTACTTAATAGAGCAAGGCAGATGATGTGGTGAATGGTCCTTGTTGTCAAGCCCAAGACAGAATACAGAATGCTCTGTCTCACTAACAGACTTCTCAAATTAATATCTAAATTATGAATTCTGACAGAGCTTGCAGAATTACATCACTTCTAGTTGTAATGCAAGCCCCTATTGCTGGAAGCTGGCAGGACTTAGCACCTGCCTGTAAAAATACACACACAAGGACTTTTTGCTCAGATCTGTAGTAGGTGCTGGAAGTCAAAAAAGCAATTGCATACCTCCACACTTCCAGAGTAGTAATTGGTTCACCCCAAAGACAATACAGAATACTTCCTAGTACAGACTTTGTGTCTCTGGCTGCATTGAAACCTGTCAGATAGCATTTTTATGGCCTAGCCTATAAAGTGATTTAATTTCATATATATTTTAAAGTTTGCTGGACTGAGGTTTACCTCCTGATTTCCAGTTTCCTCTGTTAAAACATATACATTTAAACAGTTACAATAGTGCATGTACATTTCTATTCTCTCCAGTAGGGCACAATATGGATACATTTCAAACACAACCATTTTACAAATACCTTTTCAACACAAACGTCAACAAATCAGTTGGGTATACTCATGACATGCAGTTTTAATACATTTGTAACACAAGCATCTCATATAAATCAGTTTGATATTCACAAATGACAAAATGTAACTGCATTGGATTTATAACCTAATCATCTTAAATCTTACTTTTCTATCTGCAAATTGTAATGGGAGGGGAGTTTGAAACATGTTGATTATTCATAACTTATTTTGCATTTTGTAGTGCCCTGCAGTTCTGCTTTTGTAGCATATTATTCAGCAGACCTTGTATTACATCTGTATTCTAACTTACTTCACAAAAATGCATACTAGCCTTGTAAAGCCAGATTGTTTAAACTGAAGAAATTACAAGAAGGTAACTTGCTTTCATCCACAACCAGCCTGCATTCCCACTCAAAAGTTATAACCACTTTACTCATTGTGTATACTTCAGACATCTGATCACAATAAAATATAATGGCCACTTAATGCAGTGCAACTTTGTTTCACACAATTGGTAGTCCTCAAACTAAGGTATTTCTTTCTAGCTTGTATTATTCAGCTCATATGAAGTCCTGCAAAACCATTCCAGAATAATTGAAAAAAATAACTTTGGTCAGTCACTCATGTTTTACTCTGACACTGTCCCCACACTCAGGCCAGTAATTATTGCCCCATTTTTCAAAATGTCTTTATTAATATCACATACTACATAGTGACATGAGTATATATTTAATTATAAAAGAGAAAATAAACCATTATAATGATTTTTTTTTATTTTTTATACATTATATGAATACAATTTCTGTATTAACAGTTATTCAGGTTAGCATTACATAGCTTGCTGAAGTCCTGCCTTCCCTGAAATATCACTCCTAATGAACATTATTCCATGTGCATTGCTCCTATAGATACCATGTATTTCTATGTCGTTTACTCATTCCCTTTTCTCAATATCCCCCCTCCAATTATTTTATTTCCTTTGCAAAACTCAACAATTGTGTTAGTTGGCTGTGCTTTTCATTTCCATGTCCCACTAATTGCTTTTTTTGGCAGACAACGTCATTAAACTTAGCAGGACTTTACCATATCTAAGCAATTCAATGCCTATATCCCAGCTAAAAAAATATTTCCTTAATTAAAATAATTTGCTTTTTCAACATTTCTGACAAAGTATCCTGTATGGAGTTTCTAAAATCTGTCAACTCATTACATTCCTAAAAATGTAAAAGGAATACAATTTATTCATGGAGACTTCCCTGATGCTACATTACCATTTTTATCTTATCTTTTCTTCTGTCTTAGGTATTAATTCTTGAGCCTCATCTTCCTCTAACCTTGGCATATTTTAAGTCTTCCATGTTTTTCCATTTCTGCTTTTCATATTCTTCTGCCCTATAAAAATTTTCATAGAAATTCCAGTTGCTAAAAACTTATTCCTTGGTACGCTTTCCGTTTTCATCACACCTCCAACAGTTGCTGTCCACCTGTGGAAATATTCTATAAAGTCTGCTTGGGGTATAAACATCCATGAAAAAGATTTTGCTGCAAACCTGGAAGCCATACAAATCTCCTACTATTTTTTTTAATTGATTTTCCAGTATCACTTCCCAGTGTTTTCTAACATCTTTTGATTGATTCTTATAGTTACCATGCATTATTTTTTAAGCCCTCCAAATTATTCCTTTCTTCCCCGGGCTTCTGTTCTAGACTCAACTATAAACTAAACCAGATATGGCCTTTCATTTAGCACTCGCTTATCCCTTTCTCTATGCCTATACTCTGTTATCATTCCGTGGTAAAGAAAGCATTCTCCAATATACAATTTGAACTTCTGCTTGGCTTCAACCAACTCTCTGACTTTTTCCTCCCTAATTATTTCCTACTAATGCCGTGTTTCCTTTGCTAATTTTTTGCCAAAATATTCCAGATCCTACTTACCTATTTTCTGTGCCTCTACTCATAGTCACCCTAATTGGTAACATCTCTTATCTCCTTTCCTATTTTGGCTTAGTTCTCAAAATTTGTTGCTACTTTGTACATATTATATTCTGTATGTTGCTACTGTTCTCCTTAAATGCCTGCATTCAAAGTCCTACCCTCTCCTTATTTCCCAGCTAATTCTATTGAATGCCTTCTCTGCATCAAGATCCACCAAAAATAATGGGGTCTTCTTGCACTCTGCTTCCCTTTAATCATCATTGCTCTATTAATGTTATGAAATGTTTGTGCCCCCCACATCACAAAACCACATTGCTCTGTATCTGCCAGTTTTGGCAATACTTTAGCCATTCTCTTAACCAAAATAGATGTAGATACTTTATAATCATGGTTCAACATTGAAACTGATGTATATGAAGGTGGATTTAAAGGGTCTTTGCCTTCTTTGAGTACTACAGCCACCACGTTTCTTCCAAAATGCTGGTACACTATCCCTGTTTTTAAAATATTGTTAAACAAAACCTTCCAGAGCATTATCACTTTTTTCCCCTACTAACTTCCAAATTTCCATAGGAATACCATTTATTCATGGAGGCTTCCCTAATTATACATTACCACTTTTGTCTTATCTTCTTCCATCTTAGGTATTAATTCTTGAGCCTCGTCTACCTCTAACCTTGGCATAGTTGAGTCTTCCATGTTTTTTTTCTTTTCTGCTTTTTCTTGATTTTCCTGTTTCTCTGTCCTATAAAAAATTTCATAGAATTTCCAAAATATCTCTAATACCTATATAGGAGTTCTGGTATTTTTTCTAGTCATATGCTCCCTTAGGTTGGCAACACCCCTTTCTATTTTTTGTTGCCTACGTCATAGTGGTAATATTTTTTGCGGTCTGGGGTTGTTACAAAAAATACTAGCTTAACAGTGAACTTTTCAAACTTCATACATATTATCCAAATAGTTCCCTATTTTTCCTTTAGCACTCGATAATTGCTCCTCTTCCTGTTCTGTAAGATTCCCCTTCATTGGCAATATTTTAACCCTTTATAATCCCTCTAAATAATTCCTATTACTTGTTTCACACATCTCTTTCCCTCTCAACTCTACAATATTTTTAAATTTCATTTTCATTTTATCCCACTCCTTAGCTATCCCTTCTTTATAAATTTGTACATTCCCCTGGCAACTCTTGAGTTGTTTTCACTACCCATTTCTTAAAATCCTCTTTTTTTAATAGGTAGGAAGGAAAGTGCCAATATATCATTTATTCAGTAACAATCTATGTTCTTGAATCTCATTACCTGTTATGAGCACAGCTCAAACTTACCTCTGGTGCAGTAGTCCCGCCTGTAGTATTGCTGATAGGAAGTCTGGTCTAATATACGGGTGGAGCTGCATGGCCACGATGTACAGCACAAGAGCTCCACCTGTAGTGTGGAATGGGCATCATACTTGCATTCTCCCTGCCAAGGACAAGGGAAAGACTTGAAGGGCTACTAGTCCACCAAGGAAGTAAATGTATTTTTGAAAAAGCACTGTGAACCATCCTAATAGGAGTGTGGAAGATGGTTCACACCAACCAAAGCATTCAAGCGCATGGTCCCATGCTCCACAAACACCAGTTCTAGAAGCATGTAGTACAGCTCCACCTGTATATGGCACTCAGTACTGCAAACAGTCTGGCATCACAGCAGGTACTTCCTGCAGTATCTAGTCCCACATATAGGTGAAGTGTCCATCTTGCCAAGAAGCCTTTTCAATTCAGTGAACATTTTCCATTCCAACATTAATCCAATCGATGTATAACACAAACAAACATACTTTACTGTAGCTATCCTTAAGGAGATTCACATACCTCAAGTTTTGTTCACAAGCTAGATTATCACATGGTAGACGACTCTTTATCATAGTGTTATGCCTGTGTTATTACACTGTATACCAAGCATTATACACTTTACTAAGACTTTCTGCCTCTTCCATGTCTCTTTTGTTACTTTCTATTTGAATATAAATGCATTTAGTTATTTATTTGATTGCCTGACAGATTGAGTAATCAAAAGTTATGTAGTCTGCTGCAGGCTACAGAAACCATGCCTATACAGTTATTCCCTCACTGCATCAACAAAATGCAGGAATACATGACTCAGAATCACTGAAACACTAGTATATTAAACTTAGTAAATATAGTTCCAGTGAAGAAACTAAAGTAACAACTCCACATTTTAGATTCAGAAAGCCAACTCTACATGAGACCATAATTACTGAAAAATGGAACAGAAAAATAAAACTTTTGCACGTGATCTTTGTGCAAAATAGACATGAGTTGTGTCGATGTACCTTGCAACTTTAAAAAGTTGTTATAACTTTGCTCCAATATAGCTAATTGACAGGACTGTAAGTTAGTGAAAATCGATGAGGCATAGAGCAGACTTGGGAATTGAAAGCTGGAAGCTATAGTCTCACACTTGGGATTTATTAAAATGCTACAGATTGTGAATAACTCTCACCAAAGTCCAACAGGTTTCCCATCTGAAATAAAGTCCTACATAAAAAGGACCATCCCTCTTTTAAAATGCCTGTTCTACACCTATGTATAACAATTAAAAAACTCTGTATCATCTTAACACACTCTGGGATAAGTATGAGCCACTGCGGTATTAGCCTGCATTTGCCTGATAAGATGAATTTGCACAGATCTCTTGAGATCAGAGCCATGAAAATAGATAAAAGTCTTCTGGTTAGGATTATGACAAACACACTGTAATTCTTACTGAAACAGTGAAGGCTGATGACTGCAGTTTATGAGGATGTGTATGAGGCAGTTGAGATTGAGTGGCTAACATAATGAATGCAGTTAATTGGGACGTGACTGAGACCAAACAGAATGTATGTGACTACAGTGGAGGTTGGGTAAGGGCAAGAGCCCATCTCCCTATATCCTAGGCATGTGACTAACATTTGTTCCTGGGTGCAAACCTCTCCTCACAAGTTATGCATACCACTATAAAAAGTGGTCCTCAAGTGTTAAGGGTGGTACAAAGCCACTATAACTAGATTCTACATAGGTACCATTCATGTGATGTATATATAATATGAAAGCATATCTGTGGATCAAATGGTATTTGATCAAAGTCATTTTGTGCTGCCATTTCACTTGAAAGATAGTTTTTTTTAAACACCATATTTTATGCATTTTTTGGTGAAATTATCATTGGATCCAGCCAACTGATAGCTGAAGATGTATATATTTTTATATTTTATTGTATGAGATTTGTTGCTGGCACTGTGGATGATGCAGTTTGTGACTACACAATGCTTAGTGTTAGAAGAGTTATGAAGCAGGACAAACTTTTTCTGTAGGTGGTATCTGTCCTCTCCATTAGTTCACATTTACTTTGTGTATTTAATGCAGTTTGGAACTGGGAAAGTGAACTGGTCAGGTGACTGTTTTCAGCCATGACCCAGGGTCTACAATGTTAATGAGATACATTGCACAATGTTACAATTACATTTGTGAAACTTTATCAGGTATAAGAGGTAAAACGAAGTTAGAGACTAAGTCTAATACATTTTACAAGATAGTCAACAGGACATTAAAAAGATAAAAATAATTCAGGTATTGGGTGTGCATTTTGGGGGGTTATAACTAGCCGATATCATTAAAGCAAGTACAGGTCAGTTCATCCAAATGTTCTTTCAGTTTGGTAGTGAAAACCTTAACACTTGTTTCAGTACTAACTTCAGCTGGGAAGTGATTCCATATTGCAGGAACATGTTTGGAAAATGCTCCTTCTCCAATGACTGTGCCATGCTGGAGTCTGATCAAAGTAATTTCTTCTTCCTGTGTTCCTGTCTGGACATAGGGTAGGTCACTGATGGTCAGGAAAGATTTAAATGGCGGGCATTGCCCTAGTACTATTACTTTGTACAAAAGGGTGTCCAGTAATGTTTTTTCTCCTCTAGTTAAAGGTAGCCATTTAAAGCCCTTTATCAGATCCCAGTTGTGGGTGTGTATGCCTGCAAGTAACACAGTGACATGGCTTAATTTACAAAACATGACATTTTAGAGTATTTCAGATTGTGTGGGGTGCTAGGAGTTTTATGGCATATTCAACTTTTAGAATAAGAACATTTCTAGCTAGGGAATGGCATGCAGTTGGTCAGAGATGAGTAATTCTGTAGCATGGTATAAGGTGAGATAATATTTTACTTACAGTTATGTCAGTGTGCAGTGTGTATGACAGGGAGGGGTCCAGAAGAAAACCAAGATATCTTTGTTGTTTTGCAACTGCAATTGGGATGTTTGAGGTATCTGTTAATGTGGTAGGGTTAACGTTGTAATCTTTTGTGGTGCAGCAAATAATATTATGTTTGATTTTTTTGGGGGTTAATTACTAGTTTACTACTAGTTCAACATCCAGGTGCAGAGTTAGGACAAGTTTTCTTGGGGAGATTATTGTAGTTCTGTATTAGTTTTCTTTGATGTTAATAGCAAGGTATCTTCTAGGTACTTTATCAAGCTGAGATGTGGCCAATTGCAAGTTAACTCACTGAGAACTTACAAGAGTAATGGTCTTAAGACAAAGACCTGAGGGACCTCAAGGTTTAGTGTACCGAAATTTGAAAGGTGATGATTGGCAGATTCTAGGAAGACCCAATTTTCTCAATACCATTCAAACTATTGTATGGTATTGGACTCAAAGTTAATTTTATTAAGCTAAGGAGTAAGGCATGACTAACTGTCTCAAATGCCTTTGTCATATCGGTAAAAACCCTGTTGAGAGAAGATAATCATTCATATTATTTTAAATTTTATTGGTGACAGTATAAAGTGCTCTTATTGTACTTAATGCTTTGTGGAACCCATGCAGCTGATCACCCAAGAAACTATATCTGTTTATGTGTCTGAAAAATTGTTTGGATAACAGTTCTTCTTAGCTGGCGCACGTTTGATATTGGTGTATAACATTTATGTTTTTTTGGGAATGATACTTTTAGTAGATGTATTATTATAGAGTATTTAAATTGTAAGGGAACTACAGTAGAGGTGAGGGGAAGTTGAGTCAAAAGCTTAGTGCAAAATATAAATGAGTTGTAATTTTATTATAACTTTGCTCCAATGCGGCTAATTGACAGGATGGTAAGTTAATGAAAATTGATGAAGCATAGAGGAAACTTGAAAATTGAAAGCCGCAAGCGGTGATCTCACACATATGATCCAGTAAAATGTTACAGTTTGTGAATAACTCCCTGTGAAGTCCTACAGGAATCCCACCTGTAGATGGAGCAGCCATATGCAGTAGATCAGAGTGCAGTTTATTAAATGTTATGCCTTGGATGATATCTAGGTTTGAAAGTTTTGCTTTTGTTTCCTTAACTGTTATTTCTCTGAAAATAAAGGACACGTTAGTAGTTAGCGAAGGAATATTATTCAGAAGGATTGCCTGTGATATCATCCTATTCAGCTGGGAGTGGCTTTTCTAAACGTTGAATATTATTCAGAAGGATGTATCTATACTTTTGTACAAACTTGTCATCATTACCCTTGCCACCTGTGTTCTGTGTTTATAAGTACAGCTTATTTGCCCAGTTAACTTCTAAATTATTTTCCAGAACTTAGGTGTGATTTCCTATTAACAGTTTAGTTCTAGCTCAGTTTGGAGATCTTCCATTGGTATTATTAGATCTTTTTGAGTTCAGATGGGAAACAGACATATTCTTTTTTTTCCCAGAGGTATTCTTTTTGATAAGAAGGGAAGTAATGCCTCCTTTTGTGGGTTGTTTGTAAAATCAAAGTGCATGTCGTGGTTAGATGTGATTTAGTGTGAAGGACAAAAGTCATCTTTCTGCCATGATGTTCTTCGTCTTCCATTGCTGCAGTCCTGACTATTGGGTATAGTCCGCGTCCCAGTCGGCCCGAATACCAGAGGCCGCATGGTCCGATGCAGAAGCAATTTTGCGAGTGCAGGTTGGCGTTCTGAGATTTTAAACGGAGTTTCAGACCGAAACAGAGTTGGCTAAGAACATTTTGGTTTTCTTGCCTCAGTATTTAACCGGATGTCAGAAAAAGTGAATAACTGTATTTCTTGTGGGAAGCAGATACCGCATAGGGATTATCATACATTGTGTATACCTTGTTTAGGGCCTGAGCACGACGTTGTTGGTTGCCGGTCTTGTGCTAGATTTAATATTAAGAGGAGGCTAGATTGTGCTAGGTTGGTGTTTGTTATAATATGCCGTCGGATGCTCCGATGCCCGCTTCATCCAAGAAGCGCAAGGACAAAACGGTGAAGCCTAGGGGTGAGGAACCGGCAGTCCCGGACGTCGGTTCTTTAGTAGGCTCAGTGGAGCCAGAGGTTTTGCCAGGAGTCTCCATGGAGTCTCAGGCAGATACTTTATTGTTACAGGATGTGCCCTCTCAGGAGGTAGGCCAGGCTGAGGGGGCTTCTGAGGTAACTGTTCTTCCCTCTCTTCCCAAGGTAGTTAGGGCCTCTCCTTCTGTTGCCAAAGCTTCTTTTAGAGGTAGACCGAGTTCAGCTTCTGTGGGGGCTTCTCCAAGCATTTCGGGCTCTGTGCCTAAGAAACATATGCTTAAAATGGCAGAAGATTTGATTACTCTAATTAGAGGTTCTATGCCCCCGCCTGATAAGAGGCCTAGGGTGGAACAGGAGTTTGATAGTTTTGAACAGTGTTCACAGGCTTCAGAGTCTTCTGTGGAAGACTTACAAGAGTTTCCTACTTATTCTGATTCTGATGTGGATGATTCCACTCCTACAGCTTCTCCTCCTGAGGATTTTTCATTTTCAGAGACTCTTCACTCCATGAGGGAGCACTTTAAATGGGAAGGCCAGGATTACTCTGATTCCAGGAAAAGGCTTAGGGAATTCTTGTTTTACCCCAGCATAGGCCTTTAGCTATTCCTCCTGTGTTGAATGTGGTGGAGGATGTTTTGCAGAGGCTTCCCTGAACCCTGACTCCTTGCCTCCTGCTCCTGTTAAGCCTGATAGGTATTATAGGAAGCTCATAAGTATTTGTTTAAGAGTCCTAGGGCGGACCCAGAAACTGTTTCTCAGGGGCCTAAAGGTGTTAAAGCTTCTGTGGTTAAAATCCTGTACCCTCTGATAAAGAGGCAAGGGCTTTGGATAGGTGGGGTAAGAAAGTGTATACTTCTTCCACTCTAGCCATGAGGGCGTTGAATTGTCAGTTTCACATGCTAAAATATCAGAATTATCTCCTTTCACAATTGAAATCTAAGGTGGATGCTTTGGCGGAAGGTATTGAGTGTAAAGAATTGCTGGATTTGGTTCATGTGTCTGAACAAGTGGGTAAGCATTCTTTGCAGTGTGGTTTTGATGCTGTTCAGGCCTCCTCGAGGGTGGCTGCTACTAGTTCTGTTCTTCGCAGACATGCCTGGTTGAAGGATCAGAATTTAGCTGAGCATGTTAAGACCAGGATTTTGGATGCTCCTTTACAGTCTGATGTGTTGTTTGGACCGCCTGTGGAAGCAGTTTTAAAGAAAATGGAGGACAAAGCTAAGTCTATGCAGACTGTTAAAGATTTTTGCAGGTGCAGCCTCCAAGTTTAGTAGAAATTGGCCTGCTAAGGGGTGGACATATCCTGCTTATGGTTCCCAGTCTAGGGGTAGGTCTAGACGTGGTAGGGGCAGGGCTCAAGGTTCATTTAGGCCTAGATCAGAGAGTTCACCTGCTCAGACTTCTGGTGAGGGCAGGGGTCAGTCCTTTCGTAAGCAGACCCAATGACCTGCCTTTTCAGCTGCCAGTGGATTCTCGTCTGGCAGCTCCTTTGGGAGGAAGACTGTCTCTTTTCAAAGAAAATTGGGATTTAATCACTCAAGACAGATGGGTGCTGGATATCATTCATCACGGTTACAGATTTTATTTCCACACGATGCCCCCTTTCAAGGGCATGCCAGATGTTCCTCCTCCACAAAGAAAAGAGGCTCACAAGCAAGTTTCTCAGTTACTCCAGATAGGGGCCATTCAGCCAGTCCCTGTGTCAGAAAGGGGCTTCGGATTTTATTCTCGCCTGTTCCTAGTACCAAAGAAGGGGAACACGTGGAGACCAATTTTGGATTTATCTATCCTCAACACTTATCTGGACATTCCCAAGTTCAAGATGTTGACGTTACAACAACTGTTACCTCTGCTGGGCAAGGATCACTGGATGGTAACTTTGGATCTCAAGGAAGCTTACCTTCATGTGCCTATAAGGCTAAGTTGCAGAAAGTATCTGCGGTTTCGAACTGGAGATTTTCATTATCAGTTCTCTGCATTGCCCTTTGGCTTATCTACTGCGCCCAGAGTATTCACGAAGGTTCTGGCTCCAGTGATAGCTTACTTCAGGCTTCAAGGCATTCAAATCTATCCTTACTTGGACGACTGCCTGATTCTGGCTCAAGAAAAGGAAGACCTTCTACAGCATCTGGAATATGTCATAGCAGTGCTAAGATGCCTAGGGTATTCTGTGAACGAAATAAAGTCCAGTCTAGTACCCTCTCAAGACATGTGCTTTCTGGGTGTGAGACTGAATACAGCAGCCCAGATGGCCTTTTAACCCCGGACAAACAACAGAGTCTGTCACTTTACTTCCATCAACTATCTCATCAGTCCGTGCTGACTGCAAGGACAGTCCTTCAAGCATTAGGGTTCATGGCATCTTGTATTCTGGTGCTTCCCAATGCCAAACTGCATATGAGGAAGCTGCAATGGTATCTCAAAATGTATGGACACAGCACTGCCAGGATTTGGACACTGTCATTCAAATAATACCTTGCCTTCAAAAGGAATTCTTGTGGTGGGCTCAGGAATGTCACCTAAACAAGGGACTCTCTGTGACCCGGCCAGAGTCAGATTTTAACGACAGATGCCTCGGACACTGCTTGGGAGCTCATCTAAATGGAAAGTGGATACAAGACAAGTGGCCTGCCAGACTACAGCATCTACATATCAACATGAAGGAGATGTTAGCAGTCCAGTTTGCATTGATGGCTTTCAAGGAGTTACTTCTTCCAGGGCAGGTGTTGATTCTAACAGACAACACAACTGTCATGTGGTACATCAACAAGCGGGGAACACATTCTTATCCTCTATGCAGGCAAGCAATGATTTTATGGGAGACTGCGTTAAGCCTGCAACTAACTCTTCAGGCAAGGTTTCTGCCAGGAGCACAGAACTCCTAGCAGATGTGTTAAGCAGACAAATCATGGATCCCCACGAGTGGAAACTGGATCTTCATGTATTTCAGAAATTGACAGTGTCATGGGGAACTCCAGACATAGATCTGTTCGCTTCTCCACTAAACCACCAGCTGCCAAAGTATTGCACAAAGGGGTTTCATCACACAGCTTGGAAAGTGGATGCTCTGTCTTTCAGTTGGAAAAACCTTCATGTCTATGCCTTTCCACCTCTGCCTCTTCTTCCAAAGGTATTATTAAAGGTCAGACAAGACAGGCCAAGGATGATTTTGATAGCTCCAGATTGGCCTCGGCAACACTGGTATCCACTACTACGGAGTCTGGTAAGGAAGCCTCCATGGCCTTTACCTCTGATTCCTCATTTGTTATCTCAGAAGGAGGGTCATCTGCTCAATGTCAAGCTTCACTCTCTTCATCTAACAGCCTGGCATATTCTCTCTTGAAGCACAGCAGGTCTCAACTTCCTCAACAAGTTTTAAATGTGATTATGGAAGCTAGGCGACCTAGTACAAGGAAGGTGTACGCAGACAAATGGAAGAGATTTTTATTTTGGAGTACAGCAAAGAATTTGGAGATTTCTGAGCCTAATTTGAGTGTGGCTCTTCAATATCTTACTGAGTTATTGGACAAAGGTTTGTCCTTCTCTTCCATTAAGATTCATGCTGCAGCAATTTCAGCTCATTATGATTGTGACCCACCTTTGTTTTCGCACCCTTTGTTCAAGCAGTTTCTTAGAGGGGCAAAGAATATAAGACCCCCACGTAGAGCTCCTACTCCTGCTTGGGATCTCAATTTTGTGTTGGAAAAACTTACTCTACAACCTTTTGAGCCTGCAGCTACTGCTGAATTGAAATACTTGTCATGGAAGACTGCTTTTTTGTTGGCCATTACTTCTGCAAGAAGGGTTTCTGAGTTACAGGCCCTTATGGCGGTTGAGCCTTTTTTGATTTTTCATAAGGATAGGGTATCATTACGTACTAATCCTTCCTTTATGCCTAAGGTGGTTTCTAGTGTGGCTTTAAACCAAACTATTCATTTGCCTACTTTTTATGCAGATCCCCAAAATAAAGGGAAAAGATTTTGCACACTTTAGATGTACACAGGCAATTGAGATATTATTTAAGCAGGACTAAGGATTTTAGGCAGTCTCAGCAGTTGTTTGTTTCTTTTGCCTTGAGTTCACAGGGCAAGCCTGTGTCAAAACAAACTATCTCGTGGATTGGCTTTTGCATTGCATTTTGTTATTCCCATCATGGCAAGGAGATTCCAGCTGGGATTAGGCCTCATTCCACTAGGGCTACTGCCACTTCAACAGCATTTCTAAGGGGTGGCAACTAAGGATATTTTGGAAGCAGCTACTTGGAGTTCAGTACATACTTTCTCTAAGCATTATCATCTTCCTATCTACTCTAAGTCTAGGGCTGGCTTTGCCACTGCTGTTTTGCAAGGCATGTTATCAGCTCCTACTTCCTTATAATTTGCCAACCTCCCTTTCCTCTGCTTTGGGATTCTACCCAATAGTCAGGACTGCAGCAATGGAAGACGAAGAACATAGTACAGTTTTGTACCTACCATAAATGTAGATGTTCGAGGATTCCATTGCTGCAGTCAATTACCCTCCTCCTTCCCCTCTATGTTTAGGGGTGGTTGTGTAGGTGAGTTTACATGCATATATATTTTTGTATGTATATTGTTGTATATATTGTACATGTTTTTTGGTGCAGGTTTTTTGGGACTTGTCTTTTTGGGTCTTCTGACATCTGGGGCAAGAAAAGACTGAGGAAATGACGTCGGTCATGCGCATTAGTACCCTGACGTAATGACGTCAGTCTAAGGCGCCATGACCGGTCTCTGGTATTCGGGCCGACTGGGACGCGGACTATACCCAATAGTCAGGACTGCAGCAATGGAATCCTCGAACATCTACATTTATGGTAGGTACAAAACTGTACTTTTCTCTGATAGCTATAATGTCGGAGTTGCTCAAAAAGAATGTTTCTAGGCTGGACCATTTATTGTTTATACTGCAAAGGCTAAGACATGCTATCTTGGGGGTCTTCTACCCTGTTATGGTTTTGATAGCGAGTATTGTGGGCTTGTGAGTGGGGATCTGAATTCTGATTCGTCATACGGTATAGTTTTCTAAATATTTTTAAGGTTTTTTCTGAAGTCATAATTTTGATGTAATATAACTTGCAGTAAGAACTGCATCTTGCTGCCATATTTGATTAAGAATCCATAATACCTGTAAGTGTCATTTGTGGCAATTCTGATATTAGACAGGGCAGTATAAGTTTTGTAATTTTGTTTATGGTTGTGGTAGGTATGTATGGAGAAAGAGTCTCAGTGATGTATGTATAAAACAGCAGTAGGGTAACAGTATGAAGACTGAAAGAATAGGAGTGACAGGTCTTATAGTTTTAGTGTGGAAAGGTTGGTAAATATGGAGGAGATAGTAAAATGTACAGCTGTTAGTTGGGGGGGGGGGGATTTTTTTGGTGAAGTAAGATCCTGTCTGATAATCGTGTTAGTTTTTGTTCAGCTGCCACCTAGGCTGAGAGGTGGTAGTGCATGAATGATAGAGTAGTAATTTAGGCATACTTGTAGTGAATTAAGGAAATAGGAATATAGGTCCTTTGTGCACTTAGTTTGGATATACTGTAGTAAGTTAAACCCATCTGCCACTTGGGCTGGGTAATAAAAGTGGCTTTTACCTAGCTGCCACGTAGGCAGTGGGATGAATGAGATGTCATACCTAGCCATCAGTAAGGTGGTAGGAGAATGATGTCCTCTAGTCACCCAGTAACTAAGCTATAGGATGAATATGGGTGCAGTAGAAGAGCTGTATGAGTTATCTGTTGCCCAGGAAAAAAGTAAGCAGGATAGGTTCTGCTTGTTTGATTGTTAAAAATCTGTAAAACGGGTAGAGGGTAATGTGAGTTTAATAGTACTAGCAGAATGGTACAGGACTGTATGAAGAGCAGTGGTGTTGGTTGTAAGCTGAGAGTGGGATGTGGTGGTAACATTTGTAGCTATCCCTGAGCTGGAAGAGGTGAGCTTGGTTGATAATTGCTACCTTCTGCTGTTTAATATGAGGTGATTTTAGTTAACAGTGTGTGATGTAATAGTTGACGTTTTTGCATAATTGGGTAACAGAGTGCTTATCATAAGTTTTAAAATGTGGTGAAGTTGAAAATACAAAAAGACAGTTATTGTGGACAGTAAGAATAGGCTTGTGGTAAGAGTAATTTTATTTGAGTTACAGAATTTAAGATTGTGAGTCTATCAATTGATGGGAAATGGAAATATTTGTTAGTCAGCTGATGTGAAGTAGTTGATGTCCTGTTGAGTATAAAGCAAATGATGTGGGCTGGGAATGGGAGGTAGGATCGAAAGTGAAGTGAAGCTTCTCATAGCAAGGCTGAGCAGAGTGGGGATTTACCCTTGTTGAGGAAGTTTGCACAAAAATATGCCAGTTCAGAAAGCAGATAAGAAAGTAGTATTCTGCTGAAAAAGTTAGAGTTGCAGCCCACAGAAGAGCATTTTTAAGCAGGACAAAGTAAGAAGTAAAAAGTGAGATACTGAAGGATGAAAATTAAGACGAAAAAAGGGACTATTAAGTAATGTAATTTCAGGTATGGTGGCCTTTCAAGGGTGGTTCTTTAACTATGTATTTGCCTGTCAGCTACTAGCATTCCCCATAAACAGCAGAAATATGTTAGCAAAAAAGGTAAGGAAGTGGGTAAGAACAGAAGGGAAAGATCGAAGGTAACTACAGTACTGAATATACAATATTTAGTTAGGTTGCTTCTATATTTATTGACAGCCTTGATACTGCAACTGTTTAAATAGCAGCCTTACTGATGTTCCATGGTGTATGATTAGCTCTTCATCTAGATGAACTGGGCTTCCTTTTAATCAGGAGAGGCCATAGATTTTAAAGACTGTAGCTTCTGCAAAATCTTTTACAGAGTTACACTTGGGACACTATTTGATTTCACCACCACTGTGGTTCAGTTAGGGGTACAACCTGTTGGAATAAATAGAAGTAAAAATCCAATACTGCACCAAATGTTGGAATAAATAGTTGGACATCTAGGTTTCCCTCTATAGACCGTGAAAGTGCATCTTTTATAATCACATGAGCATAGCTGATATGAGCAACTGCTTTTCAAACAGTCCTGTGACCTTAACCTAATAGTAGCATTCTTATGATCTTAGTGTATCCAGACTGAGACACTTTTATTTACAATTAAGCTTTCTCATAGCAGCTGCTATGATTCCTTAATGTAGAGTTAATAACTAAAGATAAGGTTAGCAATTTATTAAGATTTTGGTGCCAAATGAAGTTAGATAGGAAACCCCAATATGGTGATATAAAGTTCACACAAAAAATTGACACCAGAGGTGACATTTTGCACAGCCTAGCATAATTAACCAATTGATGTAAATTAGGATGCTCAAATATGGCACTGCAGATTATCTACTGAGTGGTTGTGCCAAATATGGCATTTTGGATGGACTAGTATGGCAGTGTTTCTTTTTAACGGCAAGTTTGTGTTATAAGTAAAAGGTCAATTAGTTGTCCTGCTTACTCTGCTTTCTAACACAAATACTGCATATATTTCAAAATATAATATATTGCTTCAATCTGGATGATTGTCACTGATAAAAGAACACCCTAACCCCATGTGCAAAAAAATGGGAAAAGGGGTTACGGATGGATGGATGGATGGAGGCTTTTCCATGGGTAATCAAGGATTTACAGGTTACCTCTCTCTAATAGAGACATAGGTGCCAGGTGAGGGGTAAGGTTCTGATTCCCCACCCACTGGTCCAAGTTATGCTTGAATTGGGTTAGAGAAGAACTCTGTTTCATATGAAAGGGAAGTCTGAACCAAGAAGGTATATTCTCTGAGATACACATCTATCTCTCCAACCTGTCCTATTTATATTGCAGACAAGGCGTGGATCCCTAAATTGTACAATTTTGATGCTATTTGATTTGTGGATGTCCAACAGGTCCATCAGAGTGGGATCAGAGGAAGCTTTGTAAGTCTGACATAGATCGCGTCTCAGAAGTTGTAGGAAACTGAGTAGAGAAAATGGTTTTGAGGTGGTCTGTGTAGGACATCTTATTTATGCCCTGTATTCTTTTTGTGAGGAATCTCTATGGATGTTCCATTCATTGACTATGCTGGATCAGATACATAGTGAATGAGGCATTGTACTGAATAACTGGTCTGATGAGGGTTAAGTACAGTGGAACAATGACATCCTTGGACCTAGATGCCATACTCTTGTATATGTCTCACAGCATAGAATGATTTCTTTACTACCATAGACACATGATGGTAAAAGGCCAGGTTGCTGTCTACATGCATTCCCAAATCCCTGACCACTGAATCTACTTTTAGAGGTGTATTATTGATGTGGTAATTTCCAGGGGTAGCCATCTTCTCAAAGGATACTAGTATGCATTTCTTGGCATTGTGTTTTAGATCCTGGTCTGGCACCAGTTATTGGTCTGTGTCAGGTTTTCTGCAAGGGTATTTGTGTCTCTGGGAGATTCTATGACTGCACCCAGTTTGCAATCATCTGTAAACTTGGTCATCCAAAGGCCCCTAATGTTGGCCTGCAGAAGTAGAAGGAAAGGTTGAGGATAACCACAGTGCTGAATATGAAATATTCAGTCAGTTTGCCTCTTCATTTACAAGCAGTCTTGATTCTTTAATGTTTTAAACAGCAGCCTTACTGCTTTAGCACAGTGTATTAGTAGTCATTCAGTAAGACTAAATGGGCTTACTTTTAATCAGGAGATACCATGGATGATGGAGTCTATAACTACATCAAAATTTTTACTAAGTTGCTTCAGAGGCACTATTTAATTTCAGTGTCACTATGGTTAAGATAGTCGAAAAGCTTTTAAGCAGGAGATGCCATGGATAATAAAGTGTCTGTAATTGCATCAAAATCTTTGCTAAGTTGCACAGGGGATTCTATTTGATTTCACAGCCACTGCAGTGAAGATAGGGGAACAACTTTTTCGTCTTCACAGCCTGCTATTGGGAGGTGACATGCTATAACTGGCATGCTAGTCCATGGGGGGAGTGTGGAGGAGAAAGCCTGCACCTGTGTGAAGGATGCAGGGAACTTGGTTGCTTATAAAAAGTATTGATATTCTACGTTTTCTTTGCACATTCAATGAAACTGCATTTTTACTTTGAAAAAATGTAGTTTCAGTCATTTTGCCTTGTTTGTGTGGCATTGATTATTGTTTACACTGATATATTGACACAGATTTCACAATGCAATAAGTTATTAGCCATATGAGCAATTTTAAAATTTGGGTCTATACTGAATCATTGATGTAAGTTATCTTCAAGATTTGGTTTATGTTCAATACAAAAAGGCACACAACAGAAACATTTTTCCAGAGGGCCAAGTCACTCTGCACCCCCTCAGCTATAAATATGCTAACTCTGAGAATGTATGGTAGTGGGAAAAGGGCACATTTCCTTACCCCATTGTAATCAGATTTTGGCCGACCACTGTCACCACTGTTCAGCAGCAATGCAAGTGTCATGTATGAACCCTTTGCTCCCCGTCACATACAGTACTATCCTCTGACAGAATGCATGACTGAAGACGTTTTGTGATGTAAAACACATACACGGGTTGCATTCCAACAAATTGCAGGACTAACTCATATTATCCTTCCCTATTTTGTGAACTGATCCACATGAATAGTGTACTTCTGTTTTATACAGCAAACAATGCTGCTCCATAGTTTTCTAGTCATGAACAGCAAAACCAGCAGACAATAAAATTACAAGACTATACTAATGTTTTTGCAGAAAGTGACAAGTCCCCCCCCCCCTTTTTCTTAAGTACACTAACTCTGAGGTTATACAGTCTCTGCAAAGAGGGAATATTTAAATATTCACTCATCTTGGAGACTGTCCAATCTCAGAGGTTGTGTAATTAAGTGAAAGTGCCATAGCCCACATATACAGGCCCCTACAAAAACACATAGCAGCACTTCGGTATTCCTTTCTCCTTGATGTAGAGACAGGCTTCCTCTTCTAAATAAGACTGCATTTCTCTTTGAATGTAGTTTTTGTCAGATTAATTTCTAAGACTGTACTTCTCAGTAAGTGTAGTTTTTCATCAGTCCTGGTTCACCAAGTTAGGATTTGACTAACTGAATTATGGATATTTCAGATAGATCCTTAAAATGAGCCCAAGTGGTAATGAAAAGCACTGGTGTTACCTTCTGTGGAGACTGGGGAAATTTCAGTGTGTTGCATCCATTTTTGCTCTGCTATCAGAGAAATTGCAACATGCTTGATTTATATTAGAATATTATTTTTCAATTGCAGACAGCACATTTAAATATTTTGATAGTTTCTATACTTTGAAATAATTAAACACAACTCTGTAATACACCTGCCTGCTAAATCTAGAAAAAATAAATACTTAATTTGAGACAGCAGGAAATTAGCTGAAGATAATGAACTGAGTTGACTTCAGATTTGTTGAAAAAGAACAAACTTCTCGGTCAGTCACTGTCACTGTTAATTCAGTTCAGTTTACTTGTAATAAGCACCTGACATAATTTACTGAACTGTATAACAGATGAATTATGTTGTACTAAACAGATAGCTGACATTAACATTTATTTAGAAAAGTAATGGAATAAAGTAAAAAAAATACTAATTCAAGACTTTTAAATGTCAGTTATTTCAGTAATGTCCTTGTTTTCATATATTCCTTTGCTGTAGCAATAAGCGTATGTAAAGAGACTGGCTGTACTTTCAGAAGTAACACTGGGATCTGTGATGAAACAGTGAACATGGCTCCAACCACATGTAAATAAAGACATCTATACCGATAAAATAAAGCTATACACTCTAAATTTGAGTAATAAAAGCAAGTCACAAAAATAGCATTTTTGCAAACCAGCCTGATGGCTTTTTTTCAGGGCACCTATCTGCATTGTCAGTGGGCAGGGGAATGAATTGGCTAGTGGCCCATTCTCCTTTTCATGGAGAGGCCTCAAGAGGAAACCACTACTTGTGTGACCTCTGCAGACCCAAAGCCTCACAGGTGGCCTACTGAACAAAGGATTGACAACAAAATTGTGATTTCATTGCATAAGCCACTCCACATGCATTGGGATCTTGTCCAGCTGCCCCAAATATGAACACTTGGTGCCAGAGCCCACAATGCCCTATTGAATCCTTTGGTTGCAAGGCCCTACAAGTGAATCAAGGAAAAAGCTGGAAGGCTGAATGGGGCAATGGTGGGTCAAGGCCTCTGTATTCCCACGTTCTCTTGTTTTTATATATACATATATATAATATATACATATATATATATATATATATATATATATATATATATATATGTGTGTGTGTGTGTGTGTGTGTGTATGTATATATATAGTAAATTCATGCTCTATAAAATCATAATAAAGGCAATATTTCTGGTCAAATCATAATGACAACACAGAAAGGGGCTTTAATTACCTTTGTACTCAAATAAAATAAATCAGTTGAAATCAACATGAAATGGTCACAATCCTGTTATAAGACCTAATAAAAACATTTGGTACAGCTTTATACAATGAGCCATTAAACACAATGTGCACAATGGGCAGAATAACTATCTGCTTCTCAATAAATAATAGCAGGTATTCCATAAGGTACAATATCAAGACCTTTACCCTTTAATACATTCATAAACAATTTCTATATGATATCCTACCCAGCAAATCTAATCCAATATGTATATTACTTATTAACTTGCACATTGACTTTCCGAATTAAGAACAAATCATTGACAAAATGTTGATACATGCCAGTGCATTGTTTATACTGTCCTTTTAAAATGTTACTCATTTTCCCTGGTGGCCCTAACCAGGTAGGCGTAGCTATTGGCACACGAGGTGCCCATAGCTACTCCATCCTTCTGTAGAAAAATGTCATTTTCAAAAATAAAGATGTTATTTTCTAGTACAATTTCCATTAGATCTAGTAGCTATGGGCACCTCGTGTGCCAATAGTTATGCCAACCTGAGAAAATGAGTACACTTTAGGACAGTATAAACAATGCATTGGCATATACCGACGTTTTGTTGACGATTTGTTCTTAATTTGGAAAGGTACAACAGAGACTCGGTCCTTATTTTTGGAGTACATTAATAACTCCACTACTTTTCTTAGATTTACTATGAAATGTTCTCCCACTGAAATAGATTTCTTGGATGTGAAAATATTGAATGAAGACGGTATAGTTAAAACTAGGGTACATAGAAAAGAATGTCATAGAAATAGCTGTTTACATAGAACTAGTACACATATTTTTCACAATGTAGTGAAAGGACAGGGAATAAGAATCTCTAAGTTAAGCACTGAAGAGAATGTGTTTCGATGGGAAATGGAGGACCCCAGTGCAGAAATTTGAGAAGAGGGGTTATAACAGGACTAAAGTAACACTTTGAGTGAGATGAACAATTTAAAGTGGATAGTAGCTAACCCATGTTTTTCTGATAGAGTGTAAGATATACATAATGGAAGGGTAGAGTCATCTGCTAATGAAAGAGCCAGTACTAGTACCTTAAGGGTGCCGGTCCTTTATGCTAGTAACGTAAGATGGGCTACTTCTATTTATAGGAGATTTTGGCCTATATTAACAGCAGATAACCACATTAAGAAAATAGTGGGTAATAATCCTAGTTTTGTATATAACAATATGAGATCTCTTAAAAGATTGTTATCCAAGTAAAATTGAAACTCCCATCCATAGCCATTTCCACTTAACCCCTGAAATAAATACAATTTTTGTTGCCACCAATATACATCTGGACAATTCTACCTTTCCTGACTTTAATAGAATTTTTTACTTTAAAATTATGGCTACTTGTAATTCAACACATCTAGTATACTTGGCACACTGTTTAGGGTGTCAATCTTTTTATTTAAGTAAACCAGACAGATATTTTCGAGACAGGATTAGGGAACATCTATATGACATCAGAAATATGAACAAGACAAATGCTTTAGCCAGATATACTATTGGGAAAGACAATACTCATACCTTTAGATTTATGGTCGTGGAAAAGACAAAATTGGATGGGAGAATGGGGAGATATAAGAAATAGGACAGAGATCTAAGAGATCAAGTGGATTATTAGAATGAGAGCTGATGCTGGGAAAGGGCTAAACGACTAAGTTCCCATAAAACCCATTCTTAAAGCCAGACCACTACGTACATAAATCGGATAAGATGCTCCCTATATATACATTTTATTTACTCTTCTATATATTTATTGTATAGTTATTATATATTTGTAGTTTATCACTTATGCATTCTATACTTATAAAGAGTTTGTTTTTATAGAAATTGTACCTTTTAGATGGCCTTTTAATTGTTTAATTAATGCAGGAATTGATGTAAAGCATGGTGTTTTTTAGCTGTTAATTTAAACGTCTGAGGAAGCAGTAATTATTGCATTATTAAATGTTTTTTTACTGTGAATATTGGACCTGGAGCCCTTGATTGCCTTCACTCTCTTCTTCTTTGTTTTAATCTTTGAAATATTGTACTTAAATCTTTTGCTTGCACTTTTGTGCCTTCTGTAGCTGGATTGTGTCTGAAAATGGTACAAGGACCAACCCATCCACCTGGTCAGCAAAGAATGAATAATGGTAATAAAAGTACTCCAATAGCCTAATACATCTAAGTAATGCTATTTACACCTGCAACCAAACAATCAAACTATTATGACTAAACAATGCTATAAACCAGCAATACTAGAAGTGAGCAAGTGCAAAATGCAAATCTACGGGAAAAATAAATGACAAAAATGTACAATTTGATCAACATAACCAACGTGAAGATAAAAAAAATTAATTGTAAATTAGGACTTCTTTACAAACCCAAACCTTTCTTAACAGATTACTATATGCTGACTGTCCTTCATTAGCACATGACTAAGCCATTCTAATTGGACTTGCTGTGGCATAGCAGTATGTAACACACTTGCATCAGCTGTAACTAATAAATCACAACCTTGAACTTTGATGCTTTTCAGTTTCTCTACAAAATCAAAAAAAGAGTCTCTGATGTATAATTTTGTTTCCAAACCACTTCATTTAAGCTGCCATCCACAAACATAAATCGGTTCCAAGTCGACCCTTTGTATTGACTGATACTGTTGGTCTTAAGGAAGGATTATGGATATCTCTGTGTACTTTGGGGACTCCAAATACTATGCCCGCTCTAGGAGCATTAACTGAAAAAATAGCATTCATTACTGGAGAAGTAATGCTGTTGGTTAATTGTTTATTTAACTGCACATTATGCTTTCTTAATAGTCTTGTTATCCACTTTCCTATAATAGTTAGCATCACACTAAAGTTGCAGCATATGATCCATTAAAACTGTAGCCTTTCTCTTGTCGGCTCCCATGACTCTAATGGATTTGTCACTGCTCAAGTTATATAATGCATTTCTCTCACATTTGGTTAAATGAAAAAAAATCTCTTTCTGGGCTTGTCATTTAAAGCTACTGCTTTCTCCCCAGTACATGTTTTCAAATGCTTGTATGACTGGATGCAGTGTGGGTTGTTGGGTCTGGAAAAGAAAAAAAATCAGTTCTAGCAGTATTACTTTTCACCTTATCATTTATGACTCTTAAAATTAAATTTAGATTTCTAGTGAAAGTCTTTCAAATCAGTAGTAGTTGCGGTACATTTCCCTTTTTGGTCAAAAGAAATGGAAATGCTTTTTGTAACACACTGATTTCTGTGTCTCCTACCATTTTTTGATAAAAGATTGTGTATTTGAAAAGGTAGTACTGTTACCTGTTGCTGTGGCTCATTGTCGAATAATAATCCCTTCTTCCTGTTTGTGATCTCAGATTCTATGCTGCTGCATTGCTATTCCATGGCTTCTTATGCAGTTCTCTCACTCTGCTGTACAGTATTCAGGTGATATAAATTGCTTGTTGCAGGCATGGATTTCTCTGTTCCTGTAAAAAAATATTCATTTTCGAATACCATCTGATTCTCAGTGCAAGGCATCCTTCTCAGTATTGATTTTGCTGAAGGAGGAGCCCTTATAACAACTTCCATGGGTTATGCTTCCTGAAGAGAAGTGTCAGTCACTTGATTCTTAGGTATTGATTTATTATTAGTAGTAATTACCTGCTTCTAACTTTACTGATTCTTGGTATTGTAATTCTTATTGCTCACTGGATTTTCTTTTTCTTGTTTCCTTTTCCTAAGCTCATTGTCCTCTTTATTAGTTTTATTATTCTTATCAGCTATTTATAAAGGGAATCTTCATCAAAACTAAGTGCAATTTTTGTGGTTGTATCTGTCCTTTCTCATAGTTAACCGCCAGTAGAGCCACATTAAAAGAAGAACTTTTTCATTAAGATCTTTCCAATAATTTAGAAATGTATCTGAAAAATGGTTATCACTGGGCATTTTGGTGACACATAGCCCTCTAGGAACTCTTTTATTTGTTATACAGTCTTGAGAAAACAAAAGGTTCCATTGTAACAAAATCACTGGATCCAGCATTATAACAGACATCCCATCTGACATATTAAAGCTGTTGTACTATTAGTATCTCCAAATGGTAAGTCTGGAGGTTTTAATAAAGTCTTTATTAACTGCTGAAAGCCACTGTGACTCATACTAGTGTTATCTTGTGTTGCCATCTTCACTGGCACAACTGTGCTTTCTTATGTACCCAACTCATATGGTATGTTGTGAATTGAAATGTCAGGAAGAGAAGTTTCCTGTTCTCCTGCTGCTCAAAAGTTGACCTGGACATTATGGAAGGAAAATAAACAAAGCTGCCAACTCAGGCTGGTGGGATGTACCAGGGGCTAGAATAGAACCCACAGTCTTCTGATCTACCAACATCAAGAGTAAGTGTGCTTTCCTGCTTCAAAACATCTCTTTCCCTACTGTTTTATTCCCACTCTGTATGTGTCCTAGTAATATCCTGGGGTGGAGCATGCAATGGATGGAGCTGATGCCAGCAAGCCTCCCCACTTACCCTTATGAAGCACTTTGTGGTTGTTTCCCTGTCCTCTGTCAGGAAAATCTAACTGTGTTATGTGCACTATGCAGACAGCTCTCCATCTTCCCCTGTAAAAGCCTGAGATGCTTGATCCAGTAATCAAATCCAGGCCATTTGTATCATAGTCAGGGCTTTATCCCTATATGCCATAGCACTGTCTCCGCTATCCTGTTGACTGATGATCTGCTTATATCCATGAGGACCTGCTATGCTTACTCCTTCAGCTGAAACATGCATGCATGCTTATGAACATGCTTCGCAGAAGGCTACTGTATAGCACAGCTTGGCAGAACTAGGTGCACTTCCAAAACTGTGTGCTGCACAATATACTCCAAGTTCTTTCTGGGATTCAGCACTGTAACATACTGGCCTGACACCTGGCACAGCTGAAGTGTGTTCTAGAAAAAGTACTTATAATCCCCCTCTGCATCCTACCTTACAGCTATTTGAAAAATTATGGGAGAGGGATGTTAGAAATTTGTATAAACAGCATTATAGTAAGAGTTATATAATTTAACTAAGGATGAATATAAACTTTTGAAGGATTTAATAGAAGCAGAAACAAAATAATGAAACCCAGTAAGGGTGGTGGCACTGTGCTGATGAATGTGATTGATTATTCAACTAAGATGTACAAAATACTAAATAACGATATTCAATAAATTAGAGTTTAGAGAAATTAAGTGACTAGAGTATATTATAAAATTGATGAATTAGTACTAGATTTATTTGATCAAAGTATAATAGATTATAAGTTATATAGATTGTTAAAAGTTGATTATCCAGTGGTCCTCATGATTTGTGGTCCTCATGATTTTTGCCATCTCCAAGATACATAAGGATGTCAAAAATCCCCCTATGTGTCTCACTGTAGCAGCTACAGATTCTAAAATGCATCCTCTTGCTACCTTCATGGATGGGAAGCTATTTTTTTTAAATATCTTTATATTCTTAAGGATTCTTATGGGATTTTTGGCTAATATTAAAGATGAGCATTTTGATGAAAATATTTTGCTTGCTACGGTGGATGTAATTGATCTTTTTTTCTTGTATCCTGCACAATATGGGACCCTAGTTGGTTCAGGGATGCTTGTTATGGTATCGACTTTTATCCAATGATGAGACCATTATGTTGGGTGACTTTATTTTAATCATTCTTAATAATAACTACATTTATTTTTAGGGGTAATATTTTAAAAAAGCACAGGGTGTCACAATGGGAGCTGCCTGTACCCCCCCCTTTATGGCGCTGAGAAAAATATTGTTTCCAAATCAATGTACATGCAGTACGTAGTAGTCTTTCTGAGGTTTTTGGATGCTATCTTTATTATTTGGAAAGGAAGTGCTTCACTGTTTGATGAATTTGTATGTTATTTAAATTCTAGTACTGACTTTTTTTTGTTTATGTCTACCTATTCATATGAAGTTATTATTTATTTGGCTCTATCACTAGTGAAGGAATCTGTATGGAAGGAGTTTCATTCCAGACTCTATAGAAAACCCACTTATTCAAAGAATTTTTTGCATTTTGCTAGTAATCACCCGTCTGAAAAGAGGGGCATGGTAAAGGGGCAAATGGCACATGCCCCAAGACTAATAGCTGAGGATGATCATTTTATAACAGAAATTGACAATTTGTGTAAGATGTTTTTCGATAGGGACATTGGCAAAGCTAAATGAAATTAAAAGTGAGGTGATATAGAAGAGGGTAAAAAATATATATTCTCCCCTGTTAGGTGATGTTTCTCTTAACCAAAGTGGTGGGAACAGTGACAATAGCAAAGATTAAAAACAAAATTGGTGGTTATGTGGACAATTATGAATTTATAATGGCCATTGAGTACGGGGTAGAAAGTAATCAAATTAATCATATATTAACAAGTAATTGGAAATACATTGAATACAATGATAACTGTAAGAAAATATTAGGAAATCAACCACATTTTATTTACAAAAGGTACTTGAAGATGAAGGACAATTTAGAATAAGGGAGCAAAAGAGTTGGAGAAAATAAGTTGAATAAAGGCATGAAAAAATGTGGTGCTTGCCCTCAGTGCAAGTAAATTTTTGAGAGACAGCGTGTAAAGTTTAGAACATATACTGCTGATTTTAAAATAATTGGTTATTGTGATTGTAATCCTTCCAGAGTGATTTATCTGGCATTTTGTGACCATTGTCATGCTTATTATGTGGGAAAAATAGAACAAGCATTGAAAAAGAGGATATATGAACATTACTATGATATTAATAGTTCTAATACCAACAATATACTTTATAAGCATAAGTTAAAGTGTAACGGGAACAATAAGTTTTATTTTTTTTGTCCTAGAAAAATTTCCAGTTAACCCAAGGGGTGGTCACTGTGAGCTTAGACTTGAATACAGGGAAATATTATGGCAAATTAGATTAAACACTAGTACATAACCTGGTATGAACGACACTATCTCTTTAAGTAGCGTTTTGAAACTATGTGTTGCAAAGTTAGTCTTAACTATGTTGAAAATATTTGTAAACATTTTTATTGTCATGAACCAAGTAATATTCATATTATTTGATTTGATTTATTTCAGCAATTTGTACATTTTTTTTGTATTTCACTTTTTTTAAATATTATTGGTAATAGGTCACATGATTGTTAAGATGTATGTAAGTGGCTGGTGTATTGTGTTTGAATATTCTGATGAAGTCCATCTGATATTATTCGACAAAAGGATTTAATCTGTTTATTAAAAGTTACATAGCTCTATGATCCAGGTGTGCGGACAAGTGTTGACCTCATATGTTTCTGACTCCCACATTCACAGGATGGACATTTGAGCATTAACCACATACTCCCACCCTCCCAGGCTGGCCTTTCCAGTGCTTAAGCCAGTGATCAAATTGTGGTCATCTTGGTTATATTCAGGAGTTTAACCCTGTGCCCATTGAGCTGATGCACCATTTGAAATTGATATTCTATGCCTAACACAATGCAAGAACTTTGAGCACTTTCTATAATCACTCTCTAATACTAAGTGAACTGCAGCTTGTTAACTTCTTTATGTAAGCAGCAGTATTGTTTTATAAAACAGCATCATTTAAATTTGTTATCAAATTATAAAGAAACATTTTCTTTTCTTTGTGATAGAAACTTCATAGCATTATTATTCCTTATGAACAAAACCTTGAGAACACATGCGTTCAGGTAAGAAATGCTAATCTAATGACTAACAGGTTTGAACATTATGATTGGTTGTCTTTGTAGTGTTGTATCTGTCTTGAATTTAACTGAAATTGTCTCTTTTTCACCTTGCTCTTCAGCAGTGTACCTAAGGTGAGGTGTCAGTCATACTTAAGATGGAATATGGTTACCAAATGTATTGTCTCTGTTTTCAATAAATTTTAATCTGTTTGATTTTAAAAAATGGTTTCTTGCTGCTTATGATTCACTGGAATCATAGGCAAGAAATCAGTGATGTTCATCGTGTTACACTGCTGCAGTCATCACACTTGGGTTATCCTGTCGTCAGCCAGTCCCGCAGTCGGCCGGAATTCCAAAGCCTTGGTCCAGCGTCGGTTGCTGTTGCCTCCTCCCTGACGTCAGTGTGCCAGGGGTATATATAGTGCAACCAACGCCATTTTCTTCAGTCTTTCTTGCCGCGCGGTGCCCGAAGCAGAAGCAGTTTGCAAGTGCTGGTCGGCTGACTCCTGAGATTTTCGAATTCGAATTTCAGACCAAAGTCTTCTATAAAGCTAAGTACCCCGTTGGGGAAACTTTACTTGGCTCAGACCAATGTCAGAAAAAGTTAACAATTGTATTTCTTGTGGGAGGCAAATACCTCATAAGGATTTTCATATTTTTTGCATACCTTGCCTAGGCCCAGACCATGACGTCACTTCTTGTCGGTTTTGTGCTAGGTTTAATAAGCGTACTATTAAAAGACGCTTTGATTTCGCATGACACTACTTCGGTAGGAAATTTAACTACACTATGCCATCGGAGCAACCGACTACCGGCGTGCACAAAAAACGCAGGGATAAGGACAGACAGCCCAGGCCTAAGCCAGACTCCGAGGCCTCGGCTGATCCGGTCTCCGGTTCTACGGTCCTCAGTGAGGCTCCGACGCAGCCCCTGACTACCGCAGATCTGGAACCCGAGACCGCTACAGAAATTTTGGCAGAAGGCACCAGGCCGACGCAGCCATTTAGTTCAGGCCCTTCCAACGACATTGCTTCAAAAGACGTCGGTGCTACAGAAACGCCATCGGTTTCTGAAGGCTTTTTCAGACCGACGACTCTCATCATTAAAACCTTTTCTAAGTCGAAGACTCCTACTAAATCTAAAAGGACTACACTTCAGTCTCCTGTTCAGGGCCCTATGCCTAAGAAACAGATGCTCAAAATGGCTGAAGATTTGATTTCTGTAATCAGGGGTTCCCAGCACCCTCCTGACAAAAGGCCTAGACAAGAGGAAGATAATGCATCCTCTGAACAACTGTCCATTTCTTCAGACTCCTCTGAGGACCAAGATTATTCCTTCTCTCCTTATGAAGATTCTGATGCTGAGGACTCTATTCCCTCAGCTTCTCCTCCTGAAGACTACTCCTTTGGGCAGACTTTACACACTATGAGGGAGCATTTTCACTGAGAAGGTCAGGACTACTCTGACTCAAAGAAAAGGCTCAGAGAGTTTATTTTACTCCCCCAACACAGACCACTTGCCATCCCACCAGTTTTGGACATTGTGGATGATGTTTATTTAGAATCCAGTTTGAACCCAGACTCTCTACCTCCTGCTCTGGCTAAGCCTGACAGATACTATAGAGTGCCTGATTCCCACAAATTTCTTTACAAAAGCCCTGCAGCTGACCCAGAGACTATCTCCCAGGGTCCCAAGGGGGCTAAGGCTTCTATGGCTAAAAACCCAGTACCTTCTGAGAGGGATTCCAGAGCACTAGATAGGTGGAGGAAAAAGGTTTACACCTCAGCCACACTAGCTATGAGGGCACTGAATTGCCAATTTCACATGCTTAAATATCAGCAATTCCTAATCTTTCAGTTAAAGCAAAGAATAACCACTCTCCCTCAACAATCTGAATTGAAAGAAGTACAGCATCTGTTGCACGCCACTGAGCAGGTGGGCAAGCATACCTTACAATGTGGGTTTGATTCTTTGGAGGCCTCCTGCAGAGCAGCTGTTACTGGGTCTGTTATACGTAGGCATGCTTGGTTAAAGGAACAAACTCTGCCTGATCATGTTAAAGCAAAATTACTAGATGCTCCCTTACAGCAGGATGTGCTTTTTGGAGTTAAAGCAGAAGAAGTTTTAAAGAAAATGGAGGATAAGGCAAATTCTATGCAGACAGTCAAGGATTTCCTACAGGTACAACCCCCTCACTTCAGCAGAAACTGGCCAACAAAAAATTGGTCCTTTCCAACTACGGACAGACCACAGAGGGGTAAATACAGACGCCCAAGGGGCAGAGGACAACCACAACCCCAGTATAAGCCTCGTCAATGGGGCACTACAACACAGAAGGGAGGAGAAGACAGGTCTCAATCCACCAGAAGGCAAACTCAATGACTTGCACCTCATCTGGCCAAGCAATACTCTTTTGGCAGCCCCCTTGGGTGGAAAACTCGCACTTTTTGCAGACAACTGGCCCAGTGTCACACAGGACAAATGGGTCCTAGACATAATTTCATGAGGATACAGATTCCACTTTCACACCTTGCCAATGAAAAGGGAAATGCCAAACCTGCCACACAATCAATGGGCAGAGGCACAAAAACAAATTACAGCTCTCATGGACATGAGAGCCATTCAACTGGTACCTACTCGAGAGCAAGGCCAAGGATTTTATTCAAGACTCTTTCTAGTGCCAAGAAAGGACAATGCCTGGAGACCCATTCCGGACCTTTCAATTCTAAACACTTACTTACAAGTACCCAAATTCAAGATGCTAACTCTACAGCAGCTACTTCCCATGTTGGGCAAGGAAGCATGGCTAGTAACGGTGGACCTCAAGGAGGCATACCTGTATGTCCCAATCAGACAAAGTTGCAGAAGATACCTCCGTTTCATTGCAGGTTCAACCCATTACCAATTCTCTGCACTGCCCTGTGGCTTATCAACTGCACCCAGAGTCTTCAGAAAATGCCTGGCACCAGTAATTGCATACTGCAGACAAAGAGGAATTCAAATATATCCATACCTGGACAACTGCCTCATCCAAGCAGAAAGCAAAGACATCCTCCTACTTCATCTGGTCTTTGTAAAGCATCTGCTAAACTGCCTGGGGTACACAGTAAACGAAAAGAAGTCAAAACTAGTACCCTCACAAAAAATGACATTCCTGGGTGCCAGCTTGGATACAATGACCCAGAAGGCTTATCTTACGCCAGACAAGCAACTACAACTGACTCAATATTTCAGGACAATGGCAACAAAGACCCAATTAACTGCAAGAAAATTTCTGCAGGCTTTGGGCTTCATGGCATCTTGCATACTAATAATACCATTTGCAAAACTACATATGAGGAAATTACAGTGGTACCTAAAAAGCGTATGGTCTCAACACAGCCACAGCTTGGACACAATGATATCTCTCATCCCCTGCCTACAACAGGAATTTCTATGGTGGTCACAGGCATGTCACCTCAACAAGGGTCAGCCTTTCACCTTGCCCCCAGCCAGGCAAACTATCACAACAGATGCTTCAGATTACGCCTGGGGGGCACACATGGCAGGACAATGCATTCAAGGCCTATGGACTGCAGATCAAAGAAATCTGCACATAAATCAAAAAGAGATGCTAGCTGTACAGAAAGCTCTGACAGCCTTCAAGGATCTGTTACATCCAGGACAACTTGCAATAAAGACGGACAACACCACAGTAATGTGGTACATAAACAAACAAGGGGGTACGCATTCCTACTCTCTGTGCAGGCAAGCAATGATCTTATGGAACACAGCTCTGGCTTACCAAGTTCAGTTGCAAGCTCAATTCCTGCCGGGACAGAAGAACACATTGGCAGACGACCTCAGCAGAAACATCAGGGATCCCCACGAGTGGAAACTAGATCCACAAATATTTGCAATGATAACTCAAAAATGGGGCCTTCCAGACGTGGACCTGTTTGCCAGTCCTCAAAACTATCAATTAACAAAATTTTGTACAAGAACATTTCACCATCAAGCTTGGAAAGTGGACGCACTCTCTTTCTGTTGGAAAAACCTGACAAGTATATGCCTTCCCTCCATTGCCTCTCCTCACAAAGGTTCTTCTGAAAGTCAAAAAGGAGAGACCATGACTGATTCTCATAGCCCCAGACTGGCCACGCCAGCACTGGTACCCACTATTGAGAAATATGGCTCACAGCCCACCATGGATATTGCCTCAAATCCCCCATTTGCTCACACAACAAAACAATCAGATTCTTCACAGCCAGCTCAAAACTTTAAATCTGGCTGCATGGCAAATCAACTAAACATACAACCAGCTCCTCTTTCCCAAGCAGTTCTGGATGTTATTCTGGAAGCCAGGAGGCCTAGCTCCAGGAAGGCTTACTCGGACAAATGGAAAAGGTTTTGTGCCAGGAACCAAGCTAAAGACCAAGACACAATTCAGCCTCACATTCTACAGTATTTAACTGAGATGTTGCACAAAGGACTTTCTTTCTCCTCCATTACAATCCATGCTTCAGCTGTTTCAGCTCACTACAACACAGATCCACCTTTATTTTCACATCCACTTCTAAGGCAGTTCCTCAGAGGGGCAAAAAACATTAGACCACCGAGGAGAGCTCCTACACGTACATGGGACCTCAACTTTGTCCTGGAAAAACTAACACTGCCTCCTTTTGAACCAGCTTTCTCTGCAGATCCTCAGTTCCTATCATGGAAAACTGCCCTGCTCCTAGCAATAACTTCAGCTAGAAGAGTCTCAGAGCTATAGGTACTAATGGCAGTGGAACCTTTCCTCATTTTTCATCAAGACAGAGTTTCTCTATGAACTAATCCTACCTTTATGCCTAAGGTGGTTTCCAGTGTGGCTTTAAATCAAACTATCCACTTAACCACCTTCTTCCCAAATCCACAGAACAAAGGTGAGAGACTCCTACATTCCTTGGACATTCACAGGCAACTTCATTACTACTTGGACAAAACTAAGGCTTTCAGAAAATCAGACCAGCTCTTTGTATCCTATGCTACAGCTACTCAAGGGAAGGCTATATCAAAGCAAACTATTTCTAAATGGATAGGTCATTGCATACGTTTCTGCTATACTCATCATGGGAAACCAGTTCCTGCTACAATTAGGCCCCACTCTACCAGGGCAACAGCTACCTCTACAGCCTTTCTAAGGGGGGTTCCAACCAAGGAGATTTTAGAAGCTGCAACTTGGAGTTCAGTACACACCTTTACCAAACACTATCACTTACCTCTTTACTCTAAGACCAGGGTGGGCTTCGCCACTGCAGTTCTGCAGGACCTTATAGCCTTCACTAACCCTCTATGATACCTCCCCCTTCCTTAGCTTTGGGATTCAACCCAAGTGTGATAACTGCAGCAGGGTAACACGATGAACATAGTACAGTTTTGTACCTACCATAAATGTAGATGTTCGAGTGTTCACCCTGCTGCAGTCCAGGTTACCCTCCCTCCATCCCCTCTCATCTGCTGGCTAAATCTCTTCAATATCTTACTGATGTATTTGCTGATAACTGAAGGGTTTTTGTGTTTGGACAGAGGTTTCTCCATTTGGTACTAATTTCTGATCACCTTTTTGGGGGCACCTGACATCTGGGGCAGGAAAAACTGAAGAAAATGGCGTTGGTTGCACTATATATACCCCTGGCGCACTGACGTCAGGGAAGAGGCGACAGCAACCAACGCCGGACCAAGGCTTTGGAATTCCGTCCGACTGCGGGACCGCCTGACGACAGGATAACCCAAGTGTGATGACTGCAGCAGGGTGAACACTCGAACATCTACATTTATGGTAGGTACAAAACTGTACTTTACATCTTGATAAAAATATTTCAGATGAAAACTGTTGTATGTCACACACACACACACACACACACACACACACACACACACACACACACACACACACACACACACAATTTGTTTTATTTCTTTATTAACTGGGTAAGTTATCAGTCTGTCTTAACCCCCATTTATCCATGACCCAGGCCACATGGGCAAGGGTAAATGCAATATGTGTGTGTGTGTGTGTGTGTGTGTGTGTGTGTGTGTGTGTGTGTGTGTGTGTGTGTGTGTGTGTGTGTGTGTATATATATATATATATATATATATATATATATATATATATGTGTGTATGTATATATAGAGAGGCAGAGAGATTAGTGTTGCCATTCATTAAAATCATTAAATGTTGTATCAATTTGTAGCAATTGTTTGTATATCATCTGGAAGAGGTAATCAGAAAATATTAATCCTTGCCCAGAGCATAACTCTTTAATGATTATATATATATATATATATATATATATATATATATATATATATGGTCCGTTTTAAGCCTCAAAAATGATGTCAAGCCATTTTAGGCCTCAAAAATTATGTCAAGCCATCACAGTAAATATATTTATATATATTAATCAAAACAACTATTAATCATTTTCATTCATATACTTTTAAACTTCATCAGAACAATTAGAATTAAACACATAACCCCTTTTATATAAAATCTTCTTATATAATTTTAAGTCATTCACCAGTTTCAACCTCTAATAAATATTGATTAGCTAAATCACTACTTAAAAGAATCACTTCTCAATTAAAAATATGATGTGAAGTTGTTCATTCTCGCCTTCATTCTTACTGATGGGTTTGGAGCCGGCTCCGATTCGACCAAATAGCAAAGCTCGAGGTCTCTAACAGCTCGAGGCCAAAGCCCTATCCCACAACGCACCACTACATTCCCCAGATCTAGTTTGCCGCTGCAACTGATATTCTCTACAGCTCTTCGCCATTGGAGAGATAAGTTTACAATTCTATTAAATATTTCTTCATAGTTTTCAAAGTTGTTTGTATATTAGGTATTAGTAGTATAGTTCTTTGCTCTGGCTGTCCATTTTTGGACTTGTATCCTGTTGGATAGTTTTTTTTCTCTCTGAGTGTTAGAATAGTTTTGGGCTTGCCCCTGTTATTCAAGTTGGTCGTTGGCTATTTTGCTAAAAGTATTATAGCTCTATCCCAGCCTAGTTAGGCTTGCTGCAGTTTTCTGCATTTTTTCTTTATTAGCTGGTTAGGCTCTTGGCAGTTTTTCTTGGCTGTTTTTGTTTTTTAGCCTGTTAGGCTTTTTCTTATACAGTAGAAGATTTATTGCTGCCTTGTCATACCTTTAACCGGTTAGGCTCATGTTTTCTTTAGACATAGTTCTTGTTATTTTTAGCTACAATGTCAGAAAAAGCTAAATCTGGATTTAAAAGGTGCCCCAAATGCAGTCAAAAAATGTCAATCATGGATGTCATTCCACATGTGTGTACTGTTTGGGTGAGATACACTTACAGGAGGTTTGTCATGGCTTCAGCTCCAGGGTGTTAGCTGAAAGGAAGTGTAAGCTGGTAGAACAGGGTTTAATTAAGTCTGCCTTCCAAACAGATTTGGATTCTGCTTAGAGTCAACCAAAACCATCTTCTCCAGCCTCGTCATCTAGTTCAGCTCTGAAGGGCTCTTCGGTTCTGAAGACATCTAAAAAGGCTACGGTCTCAGCTCCAGTGCCATTGGAACCGACCGTTCAGGTTGCTGGTAGGAGCCGGTCCCCAGTTTTGGAATCGGTATCTCCTACTTTGAGGTACCCAATTCTGGGGTCACTGGCTCCGTCGCTGGTCTCCTCTTGGGCTTCCAGACTCTCCAATTCAGACGTGGACCAAGTGGTGCTGAGACTTCTACAGGATCTAGCACTTGCAAAAATTCTGTCTGTTTTGACTCTAGCAGCTTCGGAACCAACAAAGTCCTCTCTTGTTGTTGCTCCTCCTCCGACTCGAACCGAGACATCAGAGCCGAAGGAGACCAGTCAGTTGTTGGTAGAGCCATCTGTGCCAACACTCACCTCTGAACTGTCGATACCGACCACCCTTATATCCTTTGCTCCGGCGGTGGAATCTGGGAGCCGACACTCTTCTGTCAGTTCCGAGGGGTGGAGTCAAACTGATACGTCGGTTCCGACTCTCCCTGTTGGGGCTTCGGTACGGATGAGTTTGACTCCTACCTCAGGCTCAGAGCTGGTGGTTCTTGTGTAGGAGGAGTCCCTGGTGTCTTCGGACTGGGTGCTTCCTTGCATCGGAGCTGTAGGGCCTTCGATGCCATGAGGAGGGGCTTTGTCCCGTCGGACTTCCACAACATCTGATATGGCCACCTTCTCCCAAAAGGCGCCTGCTTCTCCTCCGCTTCCACAGGTTCACCATAAGTGTAGGGACCCAGAGCCTCAGGATGCCCCTTTGGGGAACCCTGCTCTTCTGAGACTTCCCCAGAGATTCCCACTGAGGATGTCCCTCAGAAGAGATTATGTAAGAGGAGACATCTGGATTCCCCTCAGGAATCCATCACGTCAGACACCAATTTGGAGGAATTGGAAGGGTCCCCAAGTTCCCCCTCTGAGGATATTTCCTTCTGGGATATCCTTGAGATCCTTAAGCAGAGGAGGGACTGGCAGCCCCAAAATCCTACCGAGGACGAATCTGTGCTCCTGAAGGCTTTTGGGTCCCAACCCTCCACCTCTTGAGTGTCTTTGCCCTTCGATGAATTGATGGATCTTTTGTTTCGAAGGGCGTGGGAGTCACCAGATTCTATGGAGACTGTTCCTAGAAGACCAAACAAGTACATTTCAGCATCCCATGATAAGGCTTTTTTGTCTAAACCCATACCTGTTGATGCCATGGTGGTGGCGGCAGCCACTAAAAAGAGATGGAGACTTCTACATCTGTCCATCCTCCTAATAGAGAGTCTAGGATAATGGACAGATTCGGGAAGCGCATGTTCAGTTCTACAACCTTTGCACTTCAGTCATTGAACTACCTGACCCACTTCACACGTCTACAGAGAGATCTCCTCAAGGAGCTTGGAGATACTCTCCAGGGTGCAATAGCCAACTCTGTGGCAGACAAAGTGACGTCTCAGCTTGCTACCCTCAATTCCATTGTAAACTCTTCCATGCGCCTCATGTCTTACGCAGCTGATGGAACGAGTAGGGCTGCGGATACAGGAATTGCTTTGCAAAGACATTCCTGGATGCGCTTATGTTCTTTTGCGGAACCTTTTAAGTCATCATTTGTGAATGCCCCTTTCAATGGTTCCTACTTATTTGGACAAAAAGTCAGAGACCCTCACCCGATGTGAGCAAGACAGTATGATTCTATCTGCCGTTGGAGTCCATTTTTCTACCCCTACTAGACCTTATCCTAAAGGTCAACGGGGTGGGAAAATGTGGTTCCATAAGACCCAAAGAGCCTTTCCAAACTCACAAGGTGAAGCTTCCTCCAGGGGCAGAGGGGGAGACAATGGTGGAAGATGATGCCCACGTGGCAGAAGAGGTCTGCAGAACCAGGGTGACAGGGATCGGTTCCTTGAGAAACCCTATCAGCTCTCCTGAAAGGAGGCCCGACTGTCCTGCTCTGGAGGCAGTCTGGGGACGTTTGTCTTTGTACCTCGGTGCCTGGCTAAATATCTCAGAAGACCTATGGGTTCAAAATGTTATATCCAGAGGATATTCCATCCCCTTTCACTCTCACCCCAGGCCAACAAAAGGAATCCCAGACGTTCCACCCAGTCTACGGGATGTAGCATCCGTAGCGGTCCAGAAACTATTGCAAAAAAGAGTCATCCAGCCAGTCTCAGCAGACCAGCAAGGATCCGGAACTTACTTAACTCATTCACTCAGCTCAGAAAAAGCTGCCTGCTTAATTCCACCATAGGAATAACAGTGCAGTCTGAGCTCATTTTCAGAAAATCCATTTGTAATACCATACAGAAAACAAATGTTCGTAACTCTTTAACTAAAAGAGCTAGACTAAAAATGTAAATGCAAAAGCTGTTCAGCAGACACTGACCTTTCCAACAGTGTAAATGTTGATAGTGCATATCAAAGTCATTATTAAATATTTGGCAAGGAATGTTGATATTCTGCACATTTTTTACCTTTTTGGAAAAGCAAAGCACAATATCTTGGTCAATGTACCAAGCAGACCCATACAATTTTAATTTAATTTGTTAGTATGAATGTCAGCTTTAAAATGATACCATGACCATTACTGTGTGATGCTCCTTTCTTAAGATATTCACGGAAATATGATTAATATATTATTTCTCATAACTGATAAATAAACAAAGCATAATATCTCATCACCTGTAACAGGCAGAGCCTACATGTCAGTGTAGAAGTTGTGCATCTGAATGTCAGTTTCAAAATGATGCATCATTTGTGTGATCACCATGATCCCTTGCAAAGATATGGGCATAATGAGACGTATTGGAAATGTATAATTTTCATAATCGTACAAGACTAAACAAACTGTGATATCTGTACATGCACAGACACAGTTCTTTTACCATGTTGTAAGGAGTAACACTGTCTTCAAAATGAGGTATTACTTGGCATACTGACATGCTCTCTTGCAAAGTTCTTTACCAAAATATGAAAAAATCATAATTTCCATAACCTAAGTCCAAAACAAACTTTGATATCTGCACATGGGTACAACATACAGGCACCATTCCTTTACCATGTTAGAACTATCAATGCTGTCTTCAAAACAAGGTATTACTTGGCACAATCAGATGCTCCCTTGCACGTGTGTGTGTGTGTGTGTGTGTGTGTGTGTGTGTGTGTGTGTGTGTGTGTGTGTGTGTGTGTCCCCAGCTACCTTGCACCCTGGGCAGCTCACCAAACAGATATGCAAATACTCTGGCAGCTGAAATAGGCCCCTCACATCTCACCCACAAAGGGAGGTTTAAATATATTTCATGTAAATAAGAGCAAGACTATAATCAGTAAACAACAAAATGACTTCACAGTTTAGAAGCACAGGAAATAATTTACCACAACAGTGCAGGATATTCTCAAATAAATACGACATACAAGTTTGGATATTGTCATTGCCTTATAGGTATAAACATTTGGTGATTTTTATGGCAAATCAGAGGAAGCAGTAAATAATAACATATATATTCATATCCTTCATACAGTACACAACAAATCCTCTTATTCCAGCAACTTTCTCATGAAAAAACAGCAATTGAAAATGTATCCCTGTCATTACTCTCAAGTTTCCGGATTTTCGGAGGATGTCCACATTTTCCTCGTAGATTTCTTACATTTCTTCAAATTGTATAAATGACGAAATGAAAGTGGTGTGGAGGGGTGTGTATTGCAATGACTCCAAGTGGAGAAAAAGCCAAATCTGAGTTGTGCATTCATCAATGTGATAACAACTTCTAGTTATGTGAATAACAGTGACAGCTACTGACAGTTTTGCCTGAAAAGAGATAATGACTATGCTATATTGTAACTGCACTGCACTGTGCTAATGACTTGCAAAGTTATGCATGCTCACACACAGGTAATAATTGTCTGCTGAATAGGCATTCATTATATTACCTTCTGCAACTGTTATTTAACACAGAGTCATTATAATCTGTTAAGAGAAGGCCACAGTCATTCACTTACTCAGTTAAAATAGTATAATAGTTATTACTGAGCCCTTCCTCCCACCTATCTATAAACAAAAGGTAAAAGATATTTTTCCCTTCCCCTCTCTATTCTTCATCCATGAGAAACCTTCAGATTCTCTCTCTCAATCCCTATCCCCTTCATGAGTTGCAGCCAATTGCTGCACAATTTCCAACACCCGGACCAAACAAGTAAATATGTCTTTCTATATATAAAAATTAATTAGCTAGGAGTCTTATCAGTAGTACACCACGATGACCACACTAAGAGGAGATTAATTTACCATACAGCAACATCAATTTGACCTTCTCAAAAGACACCTGTAGCAAGTTCATAAAAAATAACTCCGTATTCTCTGACTAGCCAAAACACTTCCCACATAAAAGCTTGTTTTAAGTATTACAATTAAAATGAAAACAACTGTCCTCAACACTCTTGCAGTCAGTGTCATGAGCAATAATTTTCCCAAGTACTGCATATGCATCTTGTAGGCCAGTGTGCTGTTATGCTATAAATATAAAAACATTTCTCTACCTAGAAATGTGGAAACAACCCTGTGTGAAAAGGCAGACATTACGTAATGGGAGTTATTTAAAAAAAAGGTGAGCAATGTATTTTAAATAACTCCATTGTTTTACCCCAACAGTCACCACTATACCATATATACCAAACCATACAGGAGTATATAACAAACATATATAACAAACAGCAATAAAGTGGAAATCCCTAAATCTCAAACACACGAAACAAAACAAAAAACTTGATCCATAAAAAAAAAAAAAACAAACACAAATAAAAGTGGGTAGTTTCGCCCCACCACACCCCCCAATGTGTGCATCGTCTGATCTCATACAAGGTTGAGAAGGCCTGGAACTTCTTACCTGTATTCATCAGGTCAAAATCTTTCCTTTTCTTCTTTCAAAACCAGTCTGAGAGACTTCCTAACTACAATCTTGCTCTGTTCTTACTCAAAACCAGGATAAACTATATCCCTAAATGTGAACATATAATTTTTCATTCCCTATACCTCCTTACTCTCCCTTCTTCACTTACTTCAGTACTTCTACCAAATACTCTTACTTGATTTTCTCTCAAAATAAACCTTAAGCCAGTTTTCCCTCACTTTGTTTTTCAGTTCCTGTTTATATTAGGCCAGCCTACCTTTAATTTCTCTACAAACTTTCTAAAATTTACCTAAAAGTATTAAATGATTGTCACACAACTTGTATAATAATTTGGGGCTTTTCTCCCCAGGCCTCCACTGAAAATGGGCTTCTACCCAGCTGGACTTTCCTGATAATCAAATGTCAATAAATAAATAAATAATGAATTGTACAGGGTGTTGGCAATGACAGAATTATACTGCTGTTGATTTATTGTTGATATCCATTAGTTAACTGGGCCAGTGGACTTGTTCAGAACCCTTTTCCAGAAACAACCCTAGCTAGCCACTAGGCAAACAAAATTACTGCAGCAATGCCCATGTTTTCATTTCCATTGTGTTGTCATAGGCAAGTACTATACACTTCAGTTGATTATACCTTTACAAGATCTTTTAAGGCAAAGAGTAGGAGAGCTGAAATAAGTATGTAGTAAATAGACATGGGATTTATAACCACATACCCATTTCAAGAACTGCCATTTGGTTAAGATGGCTTTAGAGTAAAGCATGACACACTATCACTTAATAACACAGAAAGGAGACAAGCATGAAGCTATAAACCACAAGACAGCCATTACTTTTTATTGGGCAGCACTATAATGAGTTCTGACTGAGGGCTTCCAAAGCAGAGACATCAGATTCCCATTTTATTATACTTGGCTGCATACATAGGTAAGGCAAAATAACAAGCATATATATATATATATATATATATATATATATATATATATTTGGGATGTTTTTGTTTTCTTGCAAATGGTAATTTCCTTCCAAAATACTAAAAGATGTCAATCACATTAGTGGAGAACAGATATGAATTATAAAATGCTGTACAAACGCCATTTTAGGACTTTTAGGACTTTCTCAAGCAATGCACAGTGTCTGTCTTACCGGAGGGGTTATACAGTGAATACCCATGTTGTGTTGTTTAAAAGCAGTAAACAAATTTCGCTCAGTGCAGTTCTTTTTCGATATGCATCAGCAGTAAATCCCGTCGGCTTACACTAGTAATACAAACGGAGTTATGCTGCCTGTAGTATACCGTATTTAAACATTTTTCTTTGTGTTTGCTCCAGCACCCATGGGATCCTGGAGAAAAGAAAAAGACTTCATATGCGCAGTTCAGTCTGTACTAAAGGCGCAGATTGCAAAAATTTTGAGAAACGATGCTTAGTGATACTTTATTTAGCTTTCTTTGAAGCTAGTTTTTACTTCTTCACATAGCGGGATCCTGCCTCATTTTAGATTTACAGCAAATTGGGGTAATATTATGTTTGGTCAGAGCTTCATATTCTTGCTACATTCGTGCAGTAGGATCTAAGCTGGAATGCTGGATCTTCAATAAAAGTTTGGTTGGTAAAGTCATGGTACCCAAACAGTATGCTCGCTCTCTCTCACACACACGTGAGCGCATACTTCCAGAAGTTCTCTTAGTAATTATGTCATCTTCTATTTTTAAGAAATACAAACTGTGGGAACAGATCCCACACATTTAAGAACAATTGTTCATTTAATATAAGAGAACAGGTACCAATACACAATGGAAGAAAGGTCCTTTAATGGCAGCATTACTAAACCGTTTGATCAGTTTCAAAGTGACAGGATAACAAAACTACAAAATACATGTTAGCCCTTTATCCATTGATCGATCTATATCCACACCCATCCCATTTTGACACACTGTATGCCATATTGCAAAATTAAGTTTAAATCTCTCTACAGATTTGTTGCTGCTTGGTTCACTAAAACAGTAAAATAAAATGATACAAGCCTTCATGTCTACAAAATGCTTTTCAAAGTATGTAAAAATTACCATTCACAATACAAATGTATATGTACAATGCATTATGTGTGCATTGTGACCAAACAGCTTAAGCCTCTCATTTTGAGAACTGGCTTAAGGCTACAAGTCTAATTTAAACCAGTGTAATTAATTTCCGAGCAGACTTCTAAACCAGTCAAAAAAAATACACCCACAGCTGTCGTTCGGCTGGATGAACATTACTAATTGCACAGTACACAGATGGAAGCACAGTGCTATAAATCACATCTCTCTTAGGCCATTCTGAGCAGAAAGGTGGCCTAACATTAAAAAGTAATACTTACCAGGAATAAAAGAAGGTAGTTGTTGCGTCGAGCTGAACGGGAACTGCTGGATAGGTATAGCGGTCAGTGAAATCCTCAGAGGATCCATTAGCAGGTAAAATGTCCAATTCTCTAATTCTTGGTAGAAAGAAAGGAAATACCTGCTGCTGGGCCCTCTTTTTATTAAGGGGGGAAACAAAATAAATTTACGCTGGGGGTGGAGGTGTTATAAGTTCTTGATAAAGCAAGCGGTGGCTTGGATTGCAACAATCTGATTGGCTGCCACCACTTGCTTTATCAAGAACTTTTAAATCGGATTTTCAGCAAGAATTTTAATGTGACCTTAATGTAAAAACACGCTGAATCACAACTACAGATGCTAAATTACACATCTAGTTACGATTTCAGCATTTTTTACGTTAAGGTGAACTATAAATCTGCAGTAAACTTTCTCTCGCTTGTGGAAAGCACTCAGGGGTAACAGCTTCTAATTTGTATCTTCTCATGGCGCGCTCGGGTTTAAGCACACAGGTGCCATGAGAAGGTATTCGGGGATAATGAGTTAAAGGTTCTCTTTGGTACCAAAGAAGACAGGGGACTGGAGACCTATTCTGGACCTCAGCAGACTCGACAAATATGTGGTGAAGACGAAGTTCCGGATGGTCACGCTTCAGTCCATTCTCCCATTTTTAGGGAAGGACAATTGGATGTGCTCTATAGATCTTCAGGATACGTACTACCATATCAAAATGGCCAGGCCATCCAGGGATCATCTGCGCTTCTGGCTGGGAGCCAGTCACTTCCAGTTTCGGGCCCTGCCCTTTGGTCTCACTACAGCCCCCAGAGTGTTCATCAAATGCATGGCAGTGGTCATGGCTCACTTGAGACATTCAGGAATCCAGGTGTTTCCTTACTTGGACGACTGGCTCCTTAATACCCCCACCAGGCATCAGCTTATTTGGGCAAGGGACGCTACCATAGATCTATGTTTACAGCTGAGCATTACGATAAATTTAGAAAAATCTTCCTTATTGCCATCGCAGCGTA